>NW_026992930.1:0-25227 GCF_028769735.1 Zonotrichia leucophrys gambelii
AAACAGTTTTTCTTATCCCTTCTGTTATCAATACTATTTCTGTTTCTGTTTGTTCCTTATCTCGTTGCTGTTCCAAATAAGTTGTTCTTATCCCAGGCCAGGATCTTTGCCTTTTGTGCTTTCCAAGGGAGGCAGAAGGGCAGAGAGGGCAGTGCGGTTTTAGCAGGAGCAGGAAATTGGGGAATCCCATTGCTGCACCCCGGCCTGTGGAAATTGAGCATCCCAGCTGGTCCCAGCCCTGGTGGCCACGGCAACAGCCTTGGGAGTAGGTCCCTGGCTGGGGCTGTGGGAACCTCTTCCCTCTGGTGCCCAGGGACAGCAGTGGAGGGAACGGCTGCAGCTGAGTCGGGGCAGGCTCAGGTTGGATGTCAGGAAAAGGTTTTTGCCCAGAGGCTGCTGGGGCCCTGCCCAGGCTCCCCAGGGAAGGGTCCCAGCTCCAGGGCTCTCTGAGCTGCAGCAGCGTTTGGACAGCGCTGCCAGGCCCAGGCTGGCATTGTTGGGGTGTCCTGTGCAGGGCCAGCAGTTGGACTGGAGGATCCTGATGGGTCCCTCCCAGCTCAGCCAATTCTGTGGTTCTGGGATCCCATGAGCCTGGGGATGGGGCTGCCAATGGTTGCCATGGCAACGGGCTCTGGCTGCAGGCCTGAGCTGGTGTCCATGGCAACCACCCCTGGCATGGGGTCTCCATGGAGCTGCCAAGGGACTGACCATAGCAACAGGGGGCTGGTGATGGTTGCTATGGGAACTGACCATAGCAACAGTGGACTGCTGATGGCTGCCATGGAAACTGACCATAGCAACAGGGTCCTGGGGATGGTTGCCTGCTAAGGATCAGATTTGTCACAGGCCCTCAGAGAGGTTCCATGGGGACTTTCCAACAGTCTCCAGGCTGTTCCAGAACTGGAATGTCACAGGCACAGACAGGGGCTCCATGGACACCTCCCAGGGCTTTCTCAGGATGTTAAAGAGCTCTGTGGTCAGAGGCAGTCACAGCTATTCCATGGTGACATCCCAGGGGACCTTGGGCTGCAAAGGCACCGATCTGTCACAGGCACTCATGGGGGCTCCTTCGTGACATCCCAGGAGTCCCCAGGCTGCCAAAGAGCTGGGATGTCCCAGACACTCACAGGGGTTCCTGTCATGAGTATAGTGGGAGCTTCAGGAAAAATCTTTATTTCTTTATTGGAAAAACTCCTGCTAAATCATGAGGTGGAGAAATGACACTGAACAGCCATCATGGATCCTCAAACCCCTGCAGGACCCCTAGACTTCTCAAATTCCTTCAAAGAGAGGAGACTGGGAGTGGCTGGATCCAATCCCAGCCCCAGACTTTGTCAAAGGTGTAAAGGATTGGACAGATGGAATTGAAACTTTAACCCGATTTGTCCCACAGAATTAATGATGGAATACCCGATAGATTTATATAAATATTCCTCTAATTGATTCTAATCATGATTAGAAGAAAGAACTTAACCAGAGTTATTTCCTCCACAGTTCAGGAGCTATAACAATTATTAGAATATAGTGCTCTAGGCAGCAATTTTGAAGTCAGCAGGGCTTTGCTGGAGGCCATTGCAGGCAGAGCCTCCTGCTCCAGCAGGAACTGCCTTTCCTGTGCCATGAGCAGGGCAGGTCCCGCTGCAGGAAAAGCCCCAGGCCAGCCCCAGCACAGGGAAGGCCTCGGGCACAAGGGCAGAGTGCCATGCTGGGAGCTGTTCCAGGGAGAGCCTGAGGCACTAAAGGCACCTTGGCAGCAGCAGCTGCTTGCAGGCCATGGCCAGAAGCCTCCCTTGGCAGCCTGGCCTGGTGGCCAAAACTGCAGAGCTGCTGCCTCAGGGCTCATTCCTGGCTGGGCTCTGAAAAGCCACTTCTGCTCCAGGAGCCTGACTGGGAAGCCATTGGCCTCAGCACCTTGGGGACAAGATATTAATGACAAAACTCTTCATGGCAGCAGAGCCAAGGCAGGGGCAGAGGAAAGGGGAGAGCCAGGCCCAGGGGACAGGGCTGCCATGGTGATGGCTGTGAGGTCACTGCCCCTGCAGCAGCTTGGCTGCCCTCAGCAGACATTCTGGCCAGAAGCCTTGTGAGGGCACCCAGCACATCAGAGAACCCACAGTACAGGAATTCTGTCCCTGGGGATGAGAGGGTTTCACTGGGTCAGGCTGCACAAAGTTGCTGCTCCTAGAATGGGAATTCCTGGGATGGGAAATCCACTTCTCTGGAATAACTGTTGCAGTTTTGTGCCATTCTTATAATTGTAAAATATTTCCTCCTTCTTACAAATGTAAATCCACCCTCATTCAGTTTAAAGATATTGACCTTTCTTCCGTTGTTGTGGTGTGTTTTTAGCTTCCGGGTCCCTTCCTCAGGTGTGCCAATATTCCCCTCTCCCTTCCCCCTCGCCCCCTTGCTGAGTGAGTCCTGTCAATCAGGCTTAAGATTCCAGCAAGGCGTCGTGTGGTTGGTCAAATTCAAAAGATGCTCCTATGCCCAGAGGTCATTGGCCTGTCTAAGTGTCATCCTCCCTTGAGACCCTGCCCCTTTCACCTGGTTGGTAGCTCACCTGTCCCCTCCCCTTCCCCTGTCCCTGAGCTTAAAAGGTTAATCAGACCATGCGGCCGGGATTCTGTTGGAGCAGTTGCCCCAGTTCAGACCTCTGTAACCATGGAATAAACAACTGGACATTCCACCCCTCCAGCGGAATCCTCTCCTTTTTCTCTTCACCATCGCCAGAAGCTCTCTCTCCTGAGGTAAACAGAGTTCCTGACAAGCCTGGACTTGTTCAGTGCCCTGCTGCAATCTCCAGCAGCCAAGGTATCTCTGGGGTGAATTACACCACAGTGCCGCCTTTGGCCCAGCAGCGAGGGTCAGAACTGGCCCAGGCACCATCTAACTGGTAATATTGGGATTCATATTCCAATATATTGGCGTCCCTGGGTGGGCAAAGCGACTCCGCAGCCCGAGAACGGACTCGCAGTACCTCAGAAAAGCTTTTGGCAGCCGTGCATCCAGCTGGAAGGGCTTTGGTTGCATCGCCCTCAGCTAGAGACTTTGGGAATATTCCCAGAAGAAGTTTCGTGGACTGTTCGGCGCCTCTGGAAAGCCCAGCTTCTGTTTGGTGAGCAGATTTTCCAGAGGAAGAACAGGGTAGCCTCTCTTGCCCAGAGAGAAGTCCTTTTCCGGTGAAGAAACCTGCCTGTACCCAGCCACCTACAGCTTCCATTTCACGTGAGTATCTCTGCTTTCGGTAGAGCAGAAGCTCAAAAACAGACTCTGCCGTGAGTTCTGTTCCTTTTTGCTTTTGCATTTCTGGCTGCGCAGCCCCACAGATGGGAATTCATTGTGTTCTAGGCTTTTAGCTTTCTGCTGCGTGTTTCACTGTCTTTTGGAATTCGCGCCGGAGCGGGATCGCTCTCTGCCCTTCCCCCCCGGCTCAGCAGCGTGCTCGGCTCTCTACACGTAGTCGGGAGACTCTCTCTCTTTCTCTGTGCGGGGGAGGGGGGGCTCTCTTTCCACGTGGCCGGGGGATCTCTCTCGGTGCGGGGGGGGGGAGTGCTCTTTGCACACGCGGCGCGGCGGGTCCCCGGTTTCGGCTTGCCACATGGAATGGCTGCTCTCTCTGCTCTGCGGGGGGGCTGCATTCCACGGCGGGTGAGGCTTTGTTTCTGCCTCGGCTCGGCAGGGCGTGCCCTGCTGCTGCTGCCCGGGAATTTTAAAAGCAGTATATACAGCTGCATTGTGAAGCTTGTGTCTGCTCGTTATCGCTTTCCATCTGTGGTTTTTTTAGAAATTGGTAGCTGATTTTAGCTTTGTTTTGGTCAGGCGGGATTAAGTACTTTGCTTTTTACATCTAACATGGGTTCCAAACTTAGCAATGTACAAAAAGGACTGTATTATAATATTGATAGCATTTTAGTCAATGGTAATGTGAAATTCTCTAAAGGAAAATTGAAACAGTTTATAAGATGGCTTTTTCTGCAGTTCTCAAACATTTCCCCTGAAGAAATCCACAATATTCAATTCTGGGATAAAGTTGAGAATGAATTGATAACCTTAGGACAATCTGGCAAATCACCCTCAGCTAAATTTGTGTTCTGGAGTTTACAAATTCGAAGAGCATTGCTCAAACAAAAGGAATTGGAGAAAAAGCCAAATGTAAAGCCATGTACCTCTGCTCTCCCTGTTTCTCCCTCTCCTAGCTCTAAAACCCCTAAACCTCTTTCCCCAAAATTGGTATTTTAAAGAGAGCACACTCATTGGGAAGTCGGCTCCCAGAGTGTGCAAGAATACCTGAGTTGTTTTGTTCACAAAGCCCTGGCCAGGCTGCGTGGCTTTCCCAACCCCCTGTATCCCCTCCTCTAAAACCCAGAGCACGTGTCAGCTTTCCGGAGAGCAGTGATGTCCAAAATGGACCCCAGTCCCTAGGGGGTCCGCAAAATGGTGGATGCCACGTGGCATCTTCTCAAACCTGGTCTTCTTCTTCCCAAAATTCTCTTAAGCATTCCAAAATTCCTGCCCCATCCCCCTCTCCTCCTGTTCCTCATGACACCTTCCCCCCCCTTTCCTGCAGTACCCTCGGCTCTGCTCCTCTACTCCTCCCAGGGGGCGTCTGCTGATGTGATGTCACCAGGCGTCCCCGCCCCCTGCCAGCCCCTTGACCCCACCCCCTGTTCCCACGGTTTCCCTGTCCCCGCCCCCTTCCCGGGTTCCCACGGTGGGGACACACCCACTGCCTGTCCCCAAACCTGTAGCTGTGATCCCAATGCTCCTGATTCCAGGGATACAGAGCAGGGGACGGCAGACCCAATACATAGTCCCATGTTGTCACTAGCTCCTGTTACGTTTCAGCCTGCAGCTTAAGCCGGAGCAGCTCCAACTGCTAATTGGAGCTCCTTTGGACGACAATTGATTAAAGAGATCTGTAAATCTCATAAGGAATATGGTCCACACAGTCCATATTTCCGTGGCCTTTTAAATTCTGAATTGAGTAGGACTGTGGTAGTCCCACATGATTTAAAACAGCTTTTTTCCTGCCTCATGACCTCCACGGAATTCAAATTATGGGAATCAGCATTGAAACAACTGCTAAAAGATGCTGTCCCAGCTTATAGGCTGATCCAAACACAGCGAAAGACAACAGTGGTAACCCTATCACCATTGAACACCTTGGTGAGGGTCAATGGTCTTCACACTCTATCCAAGCTACTGCAATTCCTGTAGAAACACTCGAGAAAGTAAAAGAAGCAGCTGAAAAAGCATTCTTTTCCCTCCAACCTGAGGGGCCTTTGGAGCCCTATAGTAAAATTAAACAGCTACCATCAGAGCCCTTTTTGAAATTTGTAGAGCAGTTAACTAGAGCCATTGAAATACAAGTTAAAAAAGTGAATGCTAGGGAAGCGATTTTAGAGGAAATGGCGTTTACAAATGCAAATGAACAGTGTCGAGCGGCAATCCTGAGCCTTCCTATGGAACCTCCCCCTACACTAAAAGATATGCTTCTAGTCTGTAACAGGAAAGTGCCTCTGATGACTGTGGCTGAAGACACCAGACCAAGGCTGCTGCCAAGACCACCTCAGCGTGTCGCTGTTGCCAACCCTGCACCTTTTCCCTCAGCACAGCAGTACCCTGGGCAGCAGCGGAGACCAGCAATGGTTGAGCCCACTAAACCATGCCTGCTTTGTAATAACCTAGGACACTGGAGTAACCAGTGCCCCCTGAAAAGGGAATTTGATGAATTTAGAAATGGCAGGGGAGGAGAACTACAAGCCCTCCCTGGGGGTCAACAAAAAAAAAACCTGAAAATAAAGCGCCAGCCTGCCAGGTGTGCAGACACAAAAAGAGCAGGCCAAGAGAATAAGGGTAGCAAAACAAATCAAGCGCGCGATAATATTAATATTTGTGTAAGTGAAGCAGGTGCTTCAAAGACCAAGTCTGCTAGTCCACTGTTGAAGGTGAAACAAAATAACCTTTGTTATGATTTAGGTGATCCTGTATTAACCACATCTTCTGTCAATGAGCCTTACAGGTTGCAGCTGACAGAGTCACTCCACCTGAAGGACACTGACTGGCATTTTGTCTCTGTAAATCCTGAACAGAAGGGTATTTGGAACCAAATTCGTTGTAAGTACATCGTCATTGGGGACACCAAACACACACCACAAGAGATCAAAATTGCTCTGGGAATGACAACATCAGATCCCAAGCAATTTGTTCTCGGCCTGCACTGTTTCCACCCACCCCTGTTTCTTCCCAAGGGACAAATTGTTGCTCAAGCTATCCCTGTGCCATCTTTACCTGAAAATATCGAAAAACAAGGGCCCACAGTCACCCGGGTCCAAGTTATTGGGAAAGAGAAACCCAAATTGTGGTGCAATGTCAGTGGGGGTGGGGAGTCTAAACGCATTGAGATGCTTGTAGACACAGGTGCAGACTGCACAGTGATTCCAGTACAAGACTGGCCAGCACATTGGCCTTTACAAAATGTTGCTGGTCACCTTCGAGGTGTAGGAGGTCTGCAATTAGCAAGACAATTCAAAAGCATTATTCAATTCGAGGGTCCAAACGGACAATTGGCAAATATCCGTCCATTTGTGTTAGATTATTCAGAACCTTTGTTAGGGAGAGATTTAATGGCCCAGTGGGGTGTCACAATTGATATTCCAGACTCTCCACAGCATTTTTGTGCAGCAGTCATTGAACAACAGCGCCCCACCCAAAAACTGAAGTGGAAAACAGACAAACCAGTTGATGTGAAACAGTGGCCACTCAGTAAACAAAAAATAAAAGTGCTTGAGGAACTAGTAGAAGAGCAACTAAGAAAGGGCCACATTGTGGAGACCATGTCCCCATGGAACTCTCCAGTGTTTGTCATCCAAAAAGCTGACAAAAAGAGGTGGCGACTCCTCTGTGACCTCTGACAAATTAATAATGTAATTGAAGATATGGGTTCAACCTGGTATGCCATCCCCAACAATGCTTTCCCAAGATGGGAAATTAGCTGTTATTGATATTAAAGATTGTTTTTTCCAAATCCCATTGCACCCTGATGATGCACCGCGTTTGGCATTCTCCGTCCCTTCTATCAATTTAGAAGCTCCTATGAAAAGGTACCATTGGACCGTTCTTCCTCAGGGATTAAAGGTATCTCCAGCTATCTGCCAGTGGTATGTCTCTTCCCTGCTTTCCCCAGTATGTGCAGCCGCCACAGAGAAGGCCATCATCTATCATTATATGGATGATATCCTTGTGTGTGCCCCCAATGATGATTTACTCACACATGCGCTTGACCTAATGATCGATGCATTGATTGTTGCAGGGTTCGAGCTCCAGGAAAAGAAAATTCAAAAGATGCCACCTTGGAAGTATTTGGGCTTAGAAATTGGAAATAGGACCATTGTTCCTCAAAAACTAGAAATCAATTCAAGGATCAAGACGCTTGCGGATGTCCACAAGTTGTGTGGGTCTTTGAATTGGGTAAGACCATGGCTTGGTCTGACTAATGAAGACCTTGCCCCTCTTTTCAATTTATTAAAAGGGGGAGAGGACCCAGGTGCTTCTAGGTCTATTACCCCAGAGGCACAGAAAGCTCTAGAAAAGGTTCAGATTGCAATGTCCACAAGACAGGCCCACCGATGCCGGCCTGACCTGCCATTCAAATTTATTATTCTAGGTAAGTTGCCACACCTCCATGGAATTATTTTCCAGTGGGAGGAAAAACAAACACCTAAGGCAAAGGACACACCAAAAAAGGACCGGGACCAGAGGGACTCTCTCTTGATCATAGAATGGGTTTTCCTCAGTCACAAAAGGTCCAAGAGACTGACAAAGCCTCAGGAGCTGGTAGCAGAACTGATCCGGAAAGCAAGGACCCGGATCAGGGAGTTAGCAGGATGTGACTTTAAGTGAATTCACATTCCAGTTGAGTTAAAATCAGGTCAAAATACTATGAAAATACTGGAACAATTATTTCAAGAAAATGAAGTGTTGCAGTTTGCTCTGGATTCCTACTCAGGACAATTTTCAGTAGCACGGCCCGCTTGCAAATTGGTTGAACAAGATGTTCAATTTACTTTAAAATTAAGAACTGCTTTAAGTAGGAGACCTTTAAAAAAGGCTCTAACTGTCTTTACAGATGCGTCCAGGAGGTCCCACAAGTCCGTTATGACTTGGAAGGATCCTCAAACCCAGCAGTGGGAGACGGACATTGCTGAGGTGGAAGGTTCACCTCAGGTTGCTGAATTGGCTGCGGTTGTTAGGGCTTTTGAAAGGTTCTCAGAACCATTTAGTCTGATTACAGACTCTGCATACGTGGCAGGAGTAGTATCCAGAGCAGATCAAGCAATACTGCAAGATGTATCTAACATTGCACTTTTTGAATTGCTTTCCAAACTGGTAAAGTTAGTCACTCACCGAGAGCAACCATTTTATGCGATGCATGTCAGGTCACACACTGACTTGCCAGGGTTTATCGCTGAAGGCAACAGAAGGGCAGATGCTCTTGCTGCACCTGCAGTGATGGCCACTCTCCCAAATGTTTTTGAACAGGCAAAAATCAGCCACCAGCTTTTCCACCAAAATGCACCTGGCCTGGTTCGCCAGTTTAACATCACTCGAGAACAGGCCAAAGTGACTGTGGCCACGTGCCCAAATTGCCAACAACATGCACTCCCTACAGTGAGTACGGGAGCAAATCCAAGGGGACTGAACAGTTGTGAACTGTGGCAAACAGATGTAACACACATACAGTCTTTTGGATAGCAGAAATATGTTCACGTTAGTGTAGATACCTTTTCTGGAGCGGTCTATGCTTCTGCCCACACAGGAGAATCATTGATGCTATTAAGCACCTCTTACAGGCTTTTTCTTTCATGGGCATCCCCAAGGAGCTGAAAACTGATAATGGGCCTGCTTATAAATCCAAGGAATTTGGGAGCTTCCTGCAGCAATGGGGAGTAGAGCACAAAACTGGCATCCCCTACTCCCCTACAGGTCAAGCCATTGTAGAAAGAACTCACCGTGATATTAAAAGGGTCCTGGACCAGCAACAACAGGTTCTGAAGGTAGAACCTCCCCACATCCGGTTATCCAGGGCACTATTCACAATCAATTTTCTGAATTGTTCTTTTGACAGCCTGAACCCACCCATCCAACGCCACTTTGGGGGGAGCAGTCACAGGTTGATGAAAGAAAAACCTCCGGTTTTAGTAAAGGACCCTGAGACTTGGAAAATGGTCGGACCTTACAAATTGGTTACTTGGGGACGTGGATACGTCTGTGCGTCCACCCCGTCTGGTTTAAGGTGAGTTCCTTCCAAATGGGTAAAGCCCTATGTTCCCAAAGTCTCAGAGAAATCTGCAGAAGCACCCCAGGTTGCTCACGCTGCCTGGAGAAGAAAACGCCGCACGTGTTCTCTGGAGGAAATTCCATTTAAGCCTCCTGTCTGGAATAGTTTGTCATATATGTTTGTCTCAAATTCCTTGTACCAGTTTAGATCCCACTGTTCGTGTGTAGCCTCGAGACACCATGAGACCCGAGCCTGCTTCTCGTCCTACTCGTGATCATCCCACCTGCGATCTCCTACATAGTACTGCAGCCCAAACCACATATGGACTACCTCGACAAAGGTTCTCGGACATCATCAGAGAAACTGACAACTGGCTGAATGGACTGTTCAAAGGCTGGGGACTCGCAGGGCTGGTTGGGATCTATTCTGAAAACTGTGTTTTTAGTGCTGTTTATTTTAGTTATAGTTATTGTAGTTGTTAGCATTGTTTTTGGACTAATCAAATGCATGGTTCTCAAGTTAATTTCAAGCTCATCTCCCCCTCCTGAGGTCTACCATTTGGAAGCCCTCAGTGCTCCAATGCATGACCAGGAGGCCTCAGTGGAAAACACTGACCCTCCTGTAGAAGAAGAACCGATTTACCAACCATGGTTTGGCAATCATTCTGCACCATAAACACAGTCCTCTTCTTTTTAAACAAAACTAGGGGGAGATGTTGTGGTGTGTTGTTAGTTTCCGGGTCCCTTCCTCAGGTGTGCCAATATTCCCTTCTCCCTTCCCCCTCGCCCCTTGCTGAGTGTGCCCTGTCAATCAGGTTTAACATTCCAGCAAGGCGTTGTGTGGTTGGTCCCTCAGGCCTGGGGGACATTGGTTAGGTGTCCCTAGTCCCTTGAGACCCTGCCCCTTTCACCTGGTTGGTAGCTCACCTGTCCCCTCCCCTTCCCCTGTCCCTGAGCTTAAAAGATTAATCAGACCATGCGGCCGGGATTCTGTTGGAGCAGTTGTCCCGGTTCAGACCTCTGTAACCATGGAATAAACATCTGGACAACCCTCCAGCGGAATCCTCTCCTTTTTCTCTTCACCATCGCCAGAAGCTCTCTCTCCTGAGGTAAACGGAGTTCCTGACAAGCCTTGAGTGGACTTGTTCAGTGTCCTGCTGCAATCTCCAGCAGTCAAGGTATCTCTGGGGTAAAGCACCACAGAAGCCGCCTTTGGCTCAGCAGCGAGGTCATACTGGCCCAGGCACCATCTAACTGGTAATACTGGGATTCATATTCCAATAGTTTACATTCTTTTTCTGGGGCCTCAGCTTCCCAGGAGGAAAAATCCTAAAGAAAGGATTTTTATGAAAAGATGTTAGTGACAATACCTCAAATTCCCAACCTCCCAGTTCATGCCTTGATGGTCCTGGGGAGCTCCTTAACAGGGAACGTGTTTGGGGAAGCCCAGGGTGGGGGAAGAAGGGGTGAGGGGAGGGAGGGCTGGGGAGGCTGTGGGGGATGGGGGTGTCCAGCTGTGCCCTCCCCAACACTTTATCTCTCCTGCGCAGAAGGAAGAGGCTGTTTGTGCTGAGTGTCACGGGGGAGGGCAGATTCTGTCATGGGAGTGCACATCCAGGGGGCTCCTGTCTGTCCTGAGGGCCTCCTGTCCCATGGGGGACAAATGCTGGACAAGGGGCTCCTGCTCCTGGGGGATGGCAGCTCCTGGTGTTTCCAGACTTCTCCATTCTTCTTGTCCCCTGCAGGATCTGAGCCAGCAAGAGCAGCTCAGGAATGCAGCCCAGGGCAGGAAGGAGCTCCCAAACTCCTGCTCCTTGAAGCCCGTGGCCATCCAAGGGTGGGGCCCAGCCATGACCCAGCCCCACTGCACAGGGATGGCCATTGCCCAGCCCTGCTCTGCCCAGCCCCAGGTGATGGCCAGCACCTGAGGGACCCCCCTGCCCCCTTGGCTTTGATTCTGGCAGCTTTAGAGCTGCTGCAGAGGTGAGAATTCTGTGGGGGAAAAAGGCCTGCCTGTGGTTTGCTCAGCCCTGCAAGAAGCACAAACCCCAAAGGGAGCCCAAGCAGTGGCTCTGTGAGGGCCTTTGATGGTTTTCAGAGCAGGGCTGGCTGGAAACCCCCCTGCAGAGGCATTGAGGGGGAGCCAGTCCAGAAATGCAGCAATTGATCACTTTGTCCCTCTCACCAAGTATTGTAAATACATATAATATTACTGGAATTTTACAAATAATAAAATGGAATTTATATATGTAATGTTAAAGTAACTTTGTTACAAAGATATAGTTTTTATGTCTGATGTTAATTAAGCTTTGTGAAATCCCTCATATAAGGATGCTTGTGAAAAAATGTCTGCTTGGATGGGATAACATCTGATGAAGACAGGATGAGGATGCCTGCTACAGATATGCCAACTATCAGCACTCACCGCCTGAAGACAGTGTCATGGTTTGAGTCTGGCACAGAGTCAGTGCCCCCATGAAAACACCCTCTCCCTGGGTTCTGCTGTGAGATGTGACCAGGAATAAGCAAAACAGGCTCCACCTTAAACATAAAGAACACTTTATTACCTAAACTACAGGAAAATAGGAAGAAAACTACAATGAAAAGAAAAAAAAATTGAAAACCTTACAAAAAACACTTTTCTCCTCCCACCACCAGAATTTCCCAATCACATACATTCTCCCAAATCACCAACTGCCCAGCCTGGCACCACCCTTTAGTATACTCAAACTTCAGTCCATGAAGAGGAGAGGAGTCCTTCTTGTTCCATAGGCTTCCCCTGGAAACACGCTGAAACCTTGTGTGCTTCCAATGTCACTCGGCACCGCCTTGAAAGTCTTTTTGCCACTTGTGACATCTTCCTTCCATGCTCAGTGCTCTCACCACTGTGCATGGACCAGAGCTGCTTCTAGGGCTGTCTTTTAAGGATGCCTTGTCTCACTCTAAAAAGGCACAGTCTCTGCTTTGGGACATCTGTCCCCCCCATATTTTTCCAACCCCCTGGAGCCGAGGGGTCCCCACGATGAACCCTCCTGGTTCTGAGGCACTGCTTCCCCCCAAGTGCAGTCTCTGTGTCACAGGAACAAACTGAGTCCATGGCCACAAGAAAAGTCCAGCCAAAAGGCCACTCCAATCATCTCTCCCCACTCAGTCATCTCCACATCCTTCAGGCCAGGTTCTTGTCTCATCTCATCTCCTATCTCCCTTCTTATTCAGCTCCGAGGAGGATCAGCCTTTTTGCAAGGCCCCAGTCATGTAAGAAAGGGGTTAAAACTTCCAGTCTCTGTCTGTCCCAGGACACTGATACTCACACTCGCTGCTGCTGCTCCAGCCGGCCGGGCTGCACCCTTCTCCCCCCTTTCTCCTCCTGGGCCGGCTGCTATCACATTCGGTGTCGCCGGCTCTCCCTCTCTCTCCCTCCTGGGGGGGGGATGGCTGCTCGATGTCTCTTGGGGCTGCTCCTCCACCCTTCCATCCTCGATGGCCTTCTCACCCCCATCTCTGTCCAGGCCCAGGCCTACCGAATGGCTGCCCCTCCCCTGCCCAGCAGCAGCAGCTGGACAGGGGAGGGAGATCTGACCTCTTCACCTCAATGTCTCAAGAGGCCGCTCAGGGCCTAAGCTCTGCTTTTTAACCCCTGTGTATTCTCGGAGGTGTGTCCAAACCGCACTGGTCACACCAGGTGCCAATATCAAACTCCGAGCATCCATTGGTTTGACCACAGCCTCCCAGAATTCTCACTTCTTCTTGGTCAAACCACCACAGCCTCCCAGACTGATTCTGTCTCTTCAACTACCCAGGGAAGCAAGGGGACAGTGGAAAGGCTGTGTGATTTGTGTAACTTAAGTTAACTCCCTGGTGTAGCTTTAGTCCCCTCACAAAATGACTAAGAACTTCAGTGCAAAAGGTAAAGCTGAATTTTATGCTCTGCTTGCTAAATACAATGCCACACCGTCTCTGGGGGGAGGAGAATGGGCATGCTGCAATTGGTTTAACATAGAAAATTTTATTGATAGAATATCTTCTTTGCAACATGAATCAAAATTCAAACTGGGCACAAATAAAACCATCCTCTGCTCAGTCTTGGGTGCCTGTCTCACAGCAGCCATAGAAACTCTCTTTAAGCAAAAAAGTGAGGAAAATGCTGTCATAGACTCCCTCCAAAACCTAGTTGAAGTTTTGCAAAAACAATTAGATGAAGAAAGAAATGTAAATAACTTGTTATGGGCTGCCCTGAGAGAGGAACATGTTAAAAATTCACATAATGCAGATTCCTCAAAAGAAACAGAGGAGAAAGAAACTCCTCGCATTAATCAAAATTGCCCTCAAAAAAAATTAGCCCTGATGAAAAATTGTGGGAAACACTGTTGTAATAACATGAAACCTCTAATTAAAACAGAATGCAACTATATCAATAATGAAGATCTTAACCCGCACAAAATCACTAAAGAAATCCTGTACACTGCTACTGAATTAACAAAACTTGCAAAGCAGTACGGGCTTCTCCCCCAAAAATCTGAAACAGAACACATGTTTTCTGTGTCTGTGTTGCTCACTGGGGGAGATCAGATTCTTTTGCAGAACAAGAAGCCGGTGGGTGCTGGGGACACGGGGTGTTCCTAACAACAGCAGACAGACACATCCCATGGTCCCCAAATCAGCACACAGCTCATTGGGCAGGGGGGTTTAACCCCTTGGGAAAAAGAGACCCTTTGGTCGGTACCCCCAACCAATTCCTGGAAAACGTTCACAAAGCTGGCTGCCTGCAATTGATTAATGAAAAAAAATTAATTCCTGGTTTTGAATCACCAATGAAATCACCTGTAAAGCCTGAAATTTTGACCTCTTTAACTCAAGGGCTTCCAGGAACACTTAAACCTAGAGCAATTCTCCTTCAGAAAACCATAGTAGCTATGTCTCCTACAGAAAGACCAGATAAACTTCCTAGTAACCAGAATGACCCTTTTGTTCCCCTTTATGACTTGCTGAGAAAAAGAATAAAATGGGATTGGACTTCTTCTCAGGAGGAAGCATTGCAATTGCTGATTCTTGAAGTAGTTCTGGGGCTCTCTCAGTCCCTTGGGGACAGGCACAAAATGATCAATTGTTGCATTTCCAGATTGCTTCCCCCACAGCTGCCCCTGCACGGTGGATTTCCTGCCAGCCCTGCTCTGAAAACCATCAAAGGCCCTCACAGAGCCACTACTTGAGCTCCGTTTGGGCTTTGTGCTTCTTTCAGGGCTGAGCAAACCACAGGCAGGCCTTTTTCCACCCACAGAATTCTCACCTCTGCAGCAGCTCTAAAGCTGCCAGAACAAAGCCAAGGGGCCAGGGGGGACCCTCATGTGCTGGCTGCCACCTGGGGCTGGGCAGAGCAGGGCTGGGCAATGGCCATCCCTGTGCAGTGGGGCTGGGCCATGGCTGGGCCCCACCCTTGCATTGACAGGGGTCCCCAGGATGTGCCACCCCTGGGACATGCACCCGGCCAGCAATGTGCAGGGACATTTCTGGAGCTGCCACCCCCTGGGACAGGTCCCCTCATGCCAGGATGTGTCACTCCCTGGGACAGGATCCTCCTAGGACAAGACCCTCTCAGATGTGCCCCCCCAGAGCAGAACCCACTCTTTCTCCTATCTGACTCTCAGCACAAACGGCCTCTTCCTTCTTGTCCAAGGAAAAGAAAGTGAAACTGTTGAGAGAGCATAGCCCAACACCTCCATCATTCACAGCCCAACACCCTTCCCGGCACTACCTACACCCAATTTTTCCTCTCCCCTCTTTCCCCCCAACCCACTCCTTGCTCAGGTGCTCCCCTGGATTGCTGACCCAGGAAGTGGGGGTGATGGCCTCTGCCACAAAAGTGAGGAAAATTAAGAAATAAGAGATATAAAGAGAGGAAGAATTCAAGGGCAGGGGAGGGCACAGAGACAGAGCTATCCAGGAACCCCCATCTGATAGCTGCACAGAAAATGAGCACCCCAGGTTGACTTTGCTAGGCTGTGGGTCACCCCAAAATCTGAGGCACCCAGGACAGGAGCTGTGACCGCTGTGCCCACCCAGGCATTGCCCATCCCTGGCACCCCCATTCTCCTGGGAACCCCAACCATTAGACCCCCCTTGCCTTGGTTCCTCTCCTCCCTGGGGACCCCTATCCCCAGACTGCCATTGCCCAGCACCACCATTGCCTTGATGCCATCCCATTGGCTGCTTCTTCCCCCAGAACCCCTATTCCCAAGGGTCCCCTTTTTCCCCCTGCACCCCCAAACCTGCCACCCACATGTCATGACCCCAAATCTCTGGGGACCATGTTCAGGGGATCCCTGAATCTCCCCAGGCATGGAGACCCCAGGTCCCCTGGACCTCCATTCTCCTGGAAACCTAATCTTGTTTCCCCACATCCCCTGAGCCCCCCACGCCTGGCAACATCATCCCCAGTCATGTCCCCAGACTGTCCCCACCCTCCCTACAGCCTGTGCCCAGCTTGTGGCCACTCTGCCCCCACCAAGGGCCATCTCCATGTAGAGAAGAATGTGACCTCGCTTCTTTCCCCTTCACCCAAAGAGCTGCCAGCCAGGGGAGCGGTGGCCACAGCAGCGAGGGACAGCCAGTGCACATGGCTGGGGACACCGGGATGGCTGGGAAGGTGGCGCTGCTCCTGTGGGGTGAGTGCCCTGGCCATGGGCCTGACACCCCAGGGATAGGGAGGGGATACAGGGGGACTGTTGTATACCTTGAGGTCCTCAGTGCCAGCAGTGCCAGTCCATGTTACCCACAGTGGACCAGGGTTTGACTAGGGATGTAGGGTGGCTTTGGGGACAGGAAGAGGGGGCAGGAATTTGGGGATGGGGATGTAGAATATAGGGACTGGCACCTTTGGGCTCAGGGAGCTTTGGGGATAAGGACAAGGAAACTGGGATGAAGGGACAGAAGGAGACAACAACGGTGAGGATGTGGCCATGGGGATGGGATCATAGGGATGGGATCATGAGCTGGTGGGGGTGACCTGGGCCAGCATGGGCTGTGTCCGTGGTGTTCTCATGCCCAGGGAGTCCACAGTGTCCCCATGTTCTGCCTCAGCCCAGGGTGGCCTCGGTGTCCCTGTTCCCAAGGTGTCTGTGCCACAGGGATGTGATGCACAGGTGGCTGTGACACAGACATGTCCCCCTGCCTCTCAAAATCTTTTGGGGACTGACCCCACACATTTTCTCACAAGAAACTGCTGTCCCCATGGGGATAGTTTGGGGACAGCTCCCACACACTGTGCCCCCATGCTGCTGTCCCCACAGTGCCACCCCCACTGAGCCCTGTCCCTTCTCCCTTCCAGCCCAGACCCTCGGCCTTGCTGTGAGTCCTCGGGAAATGCCATGTCCCCACCCTGCTGTCCCCAGCCTCACGCTGGCCCTGGCAGGCTGGTCTCTGCTGTCACCCACAGGTGCCCAGACCACCCAGCTCCTGGTGGAGCCCCCCTGGAAGCCGGCGGTGCTTTGGGACCGGGTGACACTGACCTTCCAGGGCTTGGGGACTGCTGGTACTACCACCTGGTACAAGGACAGAAGCGCTGGAGCCAGGATGATGACCACTTCACTGTCACCAAGATTGGCACCTACACATGTTACAGACCTGGCACCGGGTTCAGCCCCCCCATGAGAGTCTTAAATGGTGAGGGAGGTTTGGGTGTCCCCAGCCTGGCACCCACAGGGACCCCAAGGGTTCTGTGTGGGCTCTGTTCCATGGGTCGCCTCCTGTGTGATCAGAGCCCATCCCCTTCTCTGGGGACTTCCCAGAGCATCCCAGAGTGGAGAATCCCATGTTGGATTTGGGCAACCCTGGTGCACTGGGAGACCCAATGGGGGGGGTCCTGGTGACATCGGGTGTGTCAGGACCCCTCTGTCCCCCAGAACTGCTGGTGCTGCAGGTGCTGGCATGGGCACTGCTGGAGGGGGACACGGTGACACTGTGCTGCCAGGGCGAGTAAGACCGCACCGTCAACTTGGTGTCTTTCTACCATGAGAGAAAGGACCTGGAGGGGCTCGGCAATGGGACCAAGCTGTCCCTGTCCCCCTCTGCAGCTGCACCACAGCGGCAACTACAGCTGCAAGGGCCAGGTGGAATCCTCGGGGTGGAAGGAGTCAGCGCCAGTGACAGTGACAGTGCAGGGTGATGATGCCGAATTTTGCCCCAAAAGGCGAGAATAACTGCCTAAGAGACTCAATTTAAGTCAGCATAGACAGGAGGTATTTTATTACGATGCGTCGGAGAAATCACAAAAGAGATTTCTGAGTATCTCATGACAAAGCAAGCCTTTTATACAATTTTGAATATAGAGTTACATAATATCTCATGCATAATCATGTCTTTGCATGCATATTCATAGAAGGCGTGGTGTAGGCGGAGCGTGGGCGGAGACTTCTCTTTTGAGGATCTTTTCAGTGGTCGTTCCTGTGGCCTTCATCGTGGGCAGGGGGCACCTGATGAGTCTTCCTCCTTAAACTTTTGAACTCCCATACTAATATGGCCAATTCCCGGTGTACTTGGCTTGGTCCCCATGGCTTGGCAAGACTCTTAGGGTCAGCTTGACATTGTTGGCTCTGAACATGCTTAGCCCATCAACTCCCCTATCCCTATCTCTCTTTCCTGTCATTGTGTTCCATGCCTTAGCCGATTTATTGCTCTATATGTTTCCTAAATGCTGTGCTTTCTTCAAATGTTTCACATTCCATGTTTTAACTCATTATTTCTTGAAGGCTATCGGTTTTGGGCCTTCATTTCCCCCCTTTTCTTATAACTTACGAATTCTTTCGTCAAGTCCTAATCCTATAGGGCGCTGATACGCTCGTACCATAGCCCAAACCATTTGGGTCCTTTGCATTATAATTCTTAGTCTCCACCACATAGAAATGTTTGTGAGAGTTAGCAGGAACAAAGCTACAATTACTATTAGCATTGGGTGCACCAGGTAGTTGAAGACCTGTGTAGCTGTTGGGGAGTATCCTGTAAAGATATCCCACCAATGATGCTGGCCTACTTGTTCTACCTTGGTCAGGACATCCTTTATTTTCTCTGAATTATGTTCTACCTGCCATACCATTCGTTTGGTCGTTTGATTCACCTTTCGCACCAATTGCTTCACTTTAGGATGTACAAGCATTGCTTTAAGAATTTTAACATCCATCCCTATTTGTAATTTCGGTATTTCTTGATATAGGTTAAAATCTGTGTTAATTAGCTGTTGAGTAGTTATTGGGACAGTATAATGAAAATCACAACCTGCTATCTTGGTAAAGTCACAGTACTCTTTAACTAAGGCACATGATTTCTGCTAGCTGTATTACTAACTTAATTTCTTACCTCATTTTAAAATCTTAACTAAAATATGCAATCTTCTACTATCCCAGTTGTATTCCCAGATGGCCCCTCGACCCATCTGCAATTTTCAATTATCCTAATTACATTTTCAGCTAACCCTTTGACTCACCTCAGGCACATCCCCGACTGCCTCTCTCCCAGCAGCTCAGAGCTGCATTGCACAGCACTCGCTGTGTGCCAGAGAGCACAAAGCAGGCTGGCCCGGTGGGCCTGAATATTTCTGCCAAACACTCTGCATCTCACACCTTTGCTCAGGCTCAGTGCAGAACTGCAGGATTGCAGGCGCTTCCTCCCGGAGCTGCGTGAGGCGCTGGCTCCTGCAGATGTGCCCTGCCAAGCTGTCCCTGCCTCACGCTGGACTCGCTTCCCTGGCACAAGTGCCAGGCCTGAAGGAGCTGCCCTGTGCTCCAGCCTGCCGAGCAGCCCGGCTCCCTGCCCCGGTGCCCAGAGTGCTGCACACACTGCTGGCCTTTGCCAGGAGTTGCAGGGCAGCCGGCAGAAGAGGAGGGATCCTCAGCCAGCCCAGCAGCCCGCGGCTGCCCTTGGCCTTTCTCTGCTCCTGGGCACACTCCAGACGGCCAATGCCTCCAGGCTGGGCTGTGCCCAGCATGGCTGTGCTTCCCCTCCGCAGCAGCCAGCTGCCACCTGGGCTCTGAGAGCCGAGGATTCACCCGCTGCCAGCAAGAGGCACTCAGGGCCCGGCTGCTGCCTCTTGCAGCTCCAAGGGCCTCCTTCCAGCCTGCCTCTGCCGGGGCTCAGGCTGCTCCGGCCTCTGCTGGGGCTCTGCTGGGGCTCCAGCCCGGGCAAGGCCGGGCCCGCTCTCACCTCACAGGCGCTGACAGCTCTGCACCACAGGAGACCTTCCCGAGCACCCTCTCTGATCTTTCTGCTTTCTCACTTGAGCAAGGCTCTCCTCTAGCCAAAGAGATTATTGCATTTAGGGATACAAATCCAAGTGGCAGGAACCCCATTGCTCTCCAGTCACAGCTGAAGGCCTGCATCTGCACAGGGTGTTTGGGCTGCCTCATTCTTATTTTGGTTTTGCCTTCAAATGCCATTGCCCTTTCTGCCTCAACTAGAAATACCACAGCTGTGCCATAACCAGCCAGTGGGTCATATTCCAAAGGCAGTGCGGTCTGGAGAGGATGAATGATATGAAGTCCCCTCCTCACTTATGAAACCATACAAAAGAAGCCATATGTGTGACTTAGCACCAATAAAAAACAATTGGTAATTCAGAAGGAAATGTTGAATTTTCTGAAGGGGTCAGAAGGAGGAGAATCTTCCAAGTGAGTTGATGTTTCAGAAACTTTATTAATTACAACTCTAATCTATAATTCTATGCTACAAATCTCTTTAGCAACCCTACTCTACAATCCTACTCTAAATTGGTAACAGAGATAACATCTTGACATGATTGCTATGTTCTCGTCTCCTAGGGTTAGGGTTAGGGTTAGGGTTAGGGTTAGGGTTAGGGTTACGCTTAGGCTTCAGCTTAGGCTTATGCTTAGGCTTAGGTTTAGGTTTAGGCTTAGGCTTAGGGTTGGGTTTAGGGTAAGGGTTAGGGTTTGGGTTTGGGTTAGCATTTAAGGTTAGGGTTAGGTTTTAGGTTTAAAGTTTAGGGTTAGGGTTATTCGTCTTCTTCACTGAGTTGATGAGTTGTGCCAGGATGAATGGTGGCTTGGCTGAAGTTACAAATGGATGCTGTCCACCGGAAAAAAAAATACAACAAAGAACAGCGAACCATTACTTTCCAAGCTCATTGCTTCAGAGACTCAATCAGGATACATAAAGTTCCTGGAAAGACCCAGAAAGAGGAGCAGTGGGACCATCTGCTCCCCAGTCATCCCCAGGGTGCAAGACATTGCCATCACAGGCAAACCTGGCCCAGAATCCCACTCATCTTTTATTGTGATTTCTTCATCATGGTGGGATTTTTTGCCCTGCCAATGCTCTAGAAATGGTGCTTTCAGTCCCTGGGTTTTCTTCCTTTCAGGAAACTCCAATGACTCACACAGGCCTTTGAAAGATGGGCACTGTGCTAATTCCCACAGGGACAGAAAGCAGTGTCTGCCTTTCCATGCCCTGCCCCTCGTGTGCTGGATGGCACCTTCCTTCCCAGCAGGGCCAGCCCAGTGGCACTGGGCCCTGCAGTTCCCTCTCTGCCACACAACCTGGCAGTAACCCTGGCACAGTTCCCATCTGCTCGAGCGTGCCAGGCAGCAGATGGGGCTGGGACAAGTCCCTCCCAGCTGTCCCTGTTTGCGTGGCAGAAACCTCTAAGGGTGGGCTGGGGGGCACAAACCAGGGCCCCTCAGAGGCTCACAGTGAACCCCCACAGCCCCTCCTGCCCACAGCCAAATCTCTGACCCCTAGGCTGGGACTGGCTTCATTGGGTTCCTCCACCACCATTTCATGTCTCTGTACCCCGCACTGCTCTACTTCAATTCTTTTGCCTTTAGATAAAACTGAACACTCCACCAAATCACAAAAGAGGGCAACAGAAATAGAGGACAGAGCACTTCTCCTCACAGGAAATGCAGAGGGAGCTGGAGTTATTCAGTTTTGTGAAGAACAGGCCCCAGGGAGACTTTATTGCCACTTTCCAAGACTTCAGAGTGGCTTTGAAGAAAGTGGGGGACATCTTTTTTAACAGGGCCAATTACAATAGGATATGGACAAATATTTTTAAACACAAAGGGCATCTAATCAGAGTAGGTCGAAGGAAGAACTTGTTTACTCGGAGCATGGTGCAACCCTGGCACAGCTTCCCCCAAGAGCTTGTAGGAGCCCCATCCCTGCAACCATTCCAGCTTTGGTGGGAAAGGGCTCCAAGCAACCTGATCTCTTTAAAGATGTCCCTGCTTATTGCAGGACACTTGCACCAGAGGACATTTACAGGGCCCTGCCAGCCCAGCCCAGTCTAGGATTCCTCACCATTTTCATTTGAAGAGCAGCAAGAGTGGAGGTGAGGAGGAAGGGGGCTCATCTGATGCCTTGGACTTGAGTGGAGGAGGAGCCCATCCCTCAGAGCCTGTTTCACCTGCAGCCCCTTCCCATTTTACCTGCAGGAGCTCCTTGGCTGACCAGCGCCGCTCCTCGTCTGTCTGCAGGCAGCAGCTCAGGAAGTCACGCAGCAAAGCCGAGAGGAGCTTGGGCTGCCGCAGCTGTGGAGTCCCTACTGTGGCTATCAGGTGTGTAGCCTGGAGAAAAAGGAGACACCAGGCTCCACCTCCTGCTTTCACATCTCTAAGGCTCTCCCAGATCCCTGTGTTTAACCTCTGTTCTTCAGTGGCAGTTTCTGCCCTGGCAGAGACCCAGAGATAATTTTCCTTTACCAACCAAAAACCCAAACCCCGATGCAGCCACAGCTTTTCCACTATCCCGCAGATCTTGCCTTGGCAGCTGATTTCATTGACTGACCTAGTTAGTGGGAACTACATCAGCAAAAGGACATTTGCTTCTCTGAGGATTCATACCAGCTTGAGAGGCTTTTTGGAAGAGGGACTTTGCTATACTAACTAATTTCAAGGGTTAGTACATGAAAGGCTTCTCTGCAGTGCTTACTGGTCCTTTAAGCGCACGTGCCCTAGAACAAAAACTCATCAAGCTTTTTGTGCTGTTCTTGAAAACAATGGTAATTGGAAGAAAAGAAAGGAAATCCTTCAGTTAATACCCAGGTAGGGAAACAAACATTTACCATCTCCTCTTCAACACAGACACATTAAGATGCCTGCACAAATGTATTGGGATGGAAATGCCTGCTTGGGCACACAGGAGCCACCTGCAGCTCTGTCTCTCAGCAGTCTGAAAATTTCAGCTTCCCATTTTTGCAGCAAAAGAAAAATTGTCTAGGTCAGAAGAAGGAGAGGTTCCATCCCTATGGTCACCCTCCAGTCATTTGGCTACTCAAGTCAATGCATGAATGGTAGGCCCATCCCAGAAAGTGCCAGGAATCACTGGGAGGGGTTTTGGCAGGCTCTCCGCATCACCAGGCTCTGGCTTGGTGATGTGCAGAATGTTGCTTGGGCTAGGAGAGAAACAGGGTCTCTGAGTGTTTCAGCAGCACTGCACAAGAAGCAGAAGAGACTCTGTGCATTACACCCTCATGCCCATGTTTCCCAGTGAGAAGAAACTGCACACAGGGTTAGGTTCCTCTCTAAAGACCATGGTTTTAGAAACTTTGTTGGGTTTGCGTTTCCTTCCTTCATTTCTGGAAAGATAACAACAGTTTTAAGATGCTTTTTTCCTGATATTAAGGCCATCTACACAGACAAAAGAACTGGAACCACTAACCCAAAGGAAAGTGTTGCCTGAGAACACTTTGTTTGTTTGGAGTTTGTTTGCATGTGGTAAGGCTTGAATTCTCCCACTGATGCAACCAAAACTACAGCAGATGCTGATGTGTTGTAGGGACATTGTAGCAGGGGACCTTGGTGGAAGTAGTTCCAGCAGATGGCAATGGGATTTTGTCCAGTGGCACACAGGACATGGGACAGGTGAGAAAGACAGTGGGATCAGTGAGTATTTGCTCCTTACCGTGCCAGAACTTTCGCTCAAGTAAGGAGGTTCTTGTTCTATCATTTCAATTCCCACAATTCCAAAAGACCATATGTCCACTTTGGGGCCATATGGTTGACCTGTCACCACTTCAGGCGCCATCCACCAAGGAGTCCCAGTTAGCGAGCAGCGTCTGCTCTGCTCAGGGGTGAGCTGAGTAGCGAGGCCAAAATCAGCTGAGGAGAAAACAAAATACTGGTTTTATCTGAATTCTGTGCAATTAGGAAAGCAAGCAAAAGAATTCCCCAGTAGAAGTTTGAAATTGTGCTGTTGAATCTCCTGGCATTGGCGACTTTAAAAATCCCCCCATTTTTTACACTGCCTCCAGCAGTGGCTTTTGTTCTTTGGAAACTTTAGACTTGTAACTCCCTCCCTCTGGAAGGGACACACACAGAGCAAGGCCACTCTTGACTGCTTGTGGCTCCTTCTACCTCTGTGCACGTTGCAACTGTGCCCTCAGCTCGCAGCAGGGGTCCCTGCACTGCCACCAGCACCATTTCTGGGGAGCTGGCAGTCACTCCAAGCAGCCCCACACCCACATCCCTGGAACGCTGCACCTGACCAAGAATATACTGACCCAGCTTGACAGAGCCGTCGGTTCTGAGAAGGATGTTTCTGCTCTTCACATCTTGGTGGATAAGATGGTTTGAATGAAGAAAATCCAGTCCTTGCAGGCACTGAGCGAGAAAACAGAAACAGGAGGGCAAAAATGAGTGATGTGATTTCATCACACAAGAAAGGAAGCAAAGAATCGAAAAGATTCCCTCTCTGGGGGAATGGGGAGTAATGGCAGAACAGTAATGGCCACTGAGAGGAAGAGCTTTCTGCTCCAACACTTGCAGAGCAGGACCTTTCTGAGGAAAGGCACGTCAGCTTTTGAAAGAGCAACAGCACCTGCTGTTGTAGGCTGTCCCCTGCCAACCAGCCAGGATGACTCCTGCTGCAGTGCATGTGCTCAGAAGCAAAGAGCATTCTGGCTGCACTCCTATCCTTTTTAGCTGAGGACTGAGAGAAATGAGTCTCTCTCTTTTTTCTTTGCTGTTTGTTTCAAATCCTGCCACCAGCACCTTTGCTTTAAAGGCAAGGAATGCAGTGAAGACAGACTCCAGGCAAACGTTTAGAGAGGCAAGGTGGAGAACAGCAAACACAAATACAAGAGACAGAGCAAGAATACAACAGCAGGAGATAAGAGTACTGGCACTGAGTACAGGGAGTGCAGGGGCACTGGCAGGCCTTTCACTTGAGATGCTTTTACTTGCCCATAGAATAGCAGCAACACAGAAACAAAGCTTGGCACATGAAACCTCTCCTGTTCTGAGCCCCTGTTTCCCAGACAATCCTGCCCAAGGCCTTGGAAACACAGCTGGGATTGCTGACCTCCCGACTGATGGCTGCTGTCTCATCTTCAGACAGGCAGGTCTGGCTGATGATATCGGTCAGGACACCTCCATCCATGTACTCTATAACCAGCAAGAGTTCCTCGCCCAGAAGGTAGCTGAAAGAAGGAAACAAGGGGGTAGAGTTGAACATGCATGGCTATGTTGATTTTTTGCTTCCAGGTTTCTTATTTCCAGATGCCTTTGTGACAAGGACAGAATCAAAGGAATAGATATTCCCTCTTGGAGGTGCATTGTTTGCAATCTGTGCAGTCTCAAAGAGAAAGACTCATCTGTGAAAAAGGAGATGTCTTAGATAGGCAGCAAATGAAAAGTGCAGTTTAGAAACAGCCCAGATAAAAAACATTTCAGGCATGGTGTTTCTGGAAATAAGCACCTAGTCTTCCTGGCATGCATAGCAATGGCAGGGAGGGACAACAATCCAAGGGAAATCCACTTTAGGATGGTTCATCTGCACTTAAGAAACTTTAAAATAATAAATGTGGAGGTAGTGAACTTTGAGGCTATTGAGTTAGGAAGATACAGCTGATCCAGGTATTGAATAATTTTGGAGTAAATATCAAACTAGGTGTGCCAGGGAAGACTCATGCAGACAAAATGCACTCTCTTCTCATCCATTGGA
>NW_026992931.1:0-25226 GCF_028769735.1 Zonotrichia leucophrys gambelii
GGGGAGGACTGGGACATACTGGGAACACTGGGAATGCTGTGGGAGACACTGGGACATACTGGGAGTGACCCTCGGGGATACTGGGACATACTGGGGACAGTGGGGCCATTGCGGAGAAGACTGGGGACACTGGGGCATCGTGTGGATGTCATTGGGATGAACTGGGAGGGACTGGGAATAAACTCAGGTGTATAGGGAGGGACTGGGCTGTACTGGGAGGGACTGGAGGGGCACTGGGCTCGTACTGGGTTCTGCTTGTGATAAACAGGGCTGTACTGGGGTTGTACTGGTCTGTACAGGGGATGAACTGGGCTGTACTAGGAGGGACTGGATAAGTTGAATGGGCTGTTCCCGCCTCCACCGTATCCCATTTGCCGAGACTCCCGCCCATCACCGTGAGCAGCCAATCAGCGCCGGAGATCGGAGACTCGGGGACAGTGCGTACGGTACCCACAACTCCCGTCGTGCCCTGCGGCCTGATTGAGCCCCATTGGAGCCGGGACTGCAACGCCCGTCACGCCCTGCGCTCCACAGAACCCCCTGGATCCGCTACCCCTTTGTCCCTTAAGTGTCCCCCAAACCCTCCAGGATCCCTCAGTGCCCCCTCAGCGCCCATTCGGGAGCCCCCAAAAGCGTCCCCGGATACCCTGAGTGCTCACAACCCTACAGATACCCGGTACAGCCACTTCTGGGAATTCATCTCCTCTCCTCCACCGCGGCCCCAGAGCCCCTCAGAACACCGTCCCGCGCCTAAAACTCCTGCCGTGCCCCCGCCCTAAAGAGCCCGGTTAAAGCTCCCGGAGCTCCCCCGAAGCGCTCCCGAACCGTTTGCGTTCCCCCGAGGATCTCAAGTCGCGGCTCGGATGCAGAAGTGTCCACAAGTGCCTTCCCGGACCCCCAAACAAAGCGGTGGAGCTACTTCCGGGACGACGGCTCGCATCATGCTCCGCGGCGCATGCCCAGTGCTGTTCCAGCCGGGACTTCATCTCCCGTCATGCCCCGCGCCTTTACTGAGACCCACGGCAGCTGGGCCTCGAACTCCCGTGATGCTCCCCGGCCCCGTTAAACTGCATTACACACACACACACACACACCCACACACACACACACCCCCACACACCCACACACACACACACACACACACACACACACACCCGCCCACCCCCCACACCCTCCCGTGCCTACAACTCCCATCACCCCCCGCGCCCCAGCGATCCCCGTCAGAGACCCCAAGTGCTTCCCCGGACCCCGAACTGTCCCTCAGAATCCCTGAGTGCCCCTCCAAGTGCCCACTTGGCTCACCCAAGTTTCCTCCAGACTCTCAAGTTCTCTCTGAATTCCCTCTCTAGACACAAAACTGCCCCAAATGTGCCCCAGAAATGTCTCCACGGACCCCAATGTGGCCCCTTTTATCCTGTCTTTGAAAATGATAAAAAAGATAACAAAAGGATTCAAAATAGGACTGATTAGCATAAAGAAGGAAAAATCAATAGCCACACTTCTGAATGAATTAATGTTGAGAATTGTGTTACTTAGAACTAATGACCAATAAATTTTTTGCTGGCAAAACAGCTTTGGTTTTTTAGATATAAATATTAAAATTTTGTATTACAACTATAGACTAATAGTATTATAAATAAGAAAAATATTTATAATTCTCCTAATTCCAAAACTTATATTTTTAAGGGGAAATGCATAATTACTACGTTTTGGGATGTCAGTCTGTTAGAGACGGTCCAAGATCCGTCATCTGCCTCACAGCTGCCGTCAAGGACGGAGATTGAAGCCCTCCCCAAGGACTGAGACTGAGACCCTTCAAATTCTAACCCAGGGTTGCTGGCCTGACTGGAGCGGGATGTCTGCCATGGGAAGCGGGATGTTTCCCATAGGAACCAGTCCTGAAACAATGGGCCCCGCTCACTGCTGGCACCGGTTTGTGCTGTTCAGACCTGGACTGTCTGTGCCTGTTCCCAATGGATTTATTCTCCACTGTTCCCTCCATGTGCCGTCCTGCTCCCTCCCAGCGGTAGATTATAAAAGAGCCCTGAGTTAACCAAAGACTTTGAGATTCTCTCCGACGTGACCAGATGGATCTGTTGGCCAGACCACGAGGATTTCATCTCCCTGTTGGTAGCTATTTCCCCAACCCAACCCTCCTTTCTCTCTCTCTCTGTCCTTTATCGCCTTTCTAATCCTTCTGTTACATTTGCTATGGGCATGCAATAAAAGGTGCATTTGTTTTGATTGAAAGTCCCCTGCTGTGTGTCTTTGGGTATTGGAAAATAATGATAAATAACATACACATAGTTCATAGGATAAAACGTAGACACCAGCCCCGGAATGGAGAGTGTGCCTCTGTCTGACCTGCTGAAAAGATCTCAGCAGGCCAGAGAAAAAATGTTATAGATAAGAAACAATAAACAACCTTGGAAACCACAGCCAAAGAATTCAGACTCCTTCTTGGAAACATCAGGCTGGGAAAAAAGGATTCTTGGGGTCATCCCCGACTGCAGGGAACCCAAGATTGGTCTTCTGGGCTATCTGGGTCAACCTCAGAGTAAATCGGGAAGTTTTGCTTTAGCCTATTAAGCCATGGTGCTGGGGTGTTGTCTTTTTCCTGGGTGCCGTCCAACGCTAACCTGGTATTACTCCCTCTAGGGACTGATTCCTTTATCCCTCTGGTCATCAGGGATCTGTAATCTCTCATATTCCTTCTCCCCTCTTCTTGATTAGGGTCCAAGTCAGGCTCCACTGAAGGCATTTTTTGGTCATCTGGGGGCCCAGGTTGGTTTTCTCACTCCCAAATTTTCATTCCTGTAGTTCGTATTAATCGAGTCTCTTCCGGGGAAAATAGGATGTTAAAGATGGAGTTCAATTCTCCCCATGTATAAATATTTGGGCTAAATATTGATCAATTTGATTTGCGATTCCTACTGGGTCTTCCACTAAATTTCGCAATTCTTTCTTAAAGTTTCTAACTTGGACGCAGTCAAGGGAGCGTTTACAAATCCAATCTCACCCCGCCCATGGGAACTTCTCTGAGGGGGAACAATTTTTCACTTTTGCCACTTTGGTCCAAGTGGTAAAACATCAGCTGTGGAGGCTGACTGGGTAACTTCACTCTTGGGCATGAGATTCTGAGATGTTGTTTGGCTTCTCATTTGTGGTGGGGGAGGCAGAGCAGGAACTTGCTGGTGAAGAAGGGGTGCATGAGATGGCAGAGGTAAGGGGACGGTAGTGAAGGGTAAAGAGAGTAAGGAGAGCGTGGAGGGGAAGGTGGTGGAGGTATAACTGGGTTAGGAGGTGGTAAAGGAATGACATCTGGGAGAGGAGGAGGAATTGGGTCCACAGAAAGAGGAATTGGAGTGTGGTAGTGTGTTGTTAAGTTTCTTGTGTTATTCCCCCAATTTATGTATTGTTCTCCCCTATTATGTGTAAAATGGTTTCGTTCTCCCAGTTTTTCCCGCCACTGCTAGCCTGTCAGCTAAGTTGCTATAGCAACTGCTATTCATAGTTGCCGATATATAATTGCTTCTCCCCTGGTTTCCCTTATAAGTGAAAGTTGTTTCCTCCCTGTCCAGTCAATCACTCCCTTCCTCCTCCCAGGTTTCGAGAACCTTCTCCTCTCTAGAGATGGTGGTTGGCTGGGGTCCCAGGACACCTCCTTTACCTTTTGATTATTGGTCTCCATGGAGTGTCAGTTCTGTGAAGTTCATCCCCTCACCTTTCCTGATTGGCTCTGTCTGTACCCACCCCCTTGCTTTATAATCCTGTTTTCACCCCCTTTGAAAAAAACTTTTTCCCGGATGGTTTCCCGGTGTTTTGAATGCGGCATCACCGTCAATAAACCGATGTTTAACCCCCGGGAAATGGTCAGTTCCGTTCCTCCCCTATACCAGCGAGGTACGCCAGTCCGCAGCCAGCACAGCCCGAGGCCATCAGACGCCGGAAGGGTGCTGGCCAGGAATTGCAGAGGGGCGTCGGCCTTTCGCCCTCAGCTAGTCGGATTCTGAACTTCGGGCCACATACGTTCATCTCTGCAGATGGCGCCCACGCGGGGGCTTTACCCAATGACCCACAGGAGAACACAGCGGACTGGACTTTAAATCTACTAGCCGTCAGACTTCCTCCGGTGTCAGTGGACTAATCCGCCTGAACTTTTCGTCTGCAACGCTCTTTGATTAGGTGAACCCCGGACTCGGTTCCTCCCCTGCCCTTTTAATTTTCCCTGGGAGCTCTACGAGGGGGACTGCCGTCTGCCGCCTTTCGCGCTCGCGGTGCCCCGGCACGGTGGCGCCGGGCCCAGTAGCGGGGCTCTCGGCGCGGCGCTGACTGGTTGCGGCGGCCTCATTCAGCGCGGGGCGGCTTTTCTGCGCGGTTTGCCGTGGTGGGTTCGCTACACCCCCCACGATCATGGGTGTGGGTCAGAGCAAAACCCAAAAAGGAGTTTTTTTTGTAGTTAAGGGTTTATTACTTGGAAGAGGTTTTACTGCCCCCAAGAAAGAGTTGATAGTGTTGATTAGATGGGTATTTTCACATTTCCCTGAAGTTTCCCCAGAAGTTGCGAAAGAGCCGCGCTTTTGGGCAGCCGTTGTGGCCAAATTAGACCAACAGGTTAACGCTGGGGAACCCCGGTTGTCTAACGTGGCATACTGGGCAAGCAAAGTATTAACTTCGCTGCGCCCAGCCGGGAGTTCAAGAAACGATCTTTCTTCTTCTTGTTTGTTCCCTAGTTCTCCCAGTTCCCGCATCCTTACCCCCCGGCCCTCTCCCTCTTCACACAGGCAGGAGCCCTCGAAAGGGGTTTTAAAGGCCAACAAAAAGCAGGGAAACCATTCTGCCCCTGCTCCCTCTCGACCTGCTCAGCCTCCCCTTCCCAGGAGCCCTGCCCAAGTTCCTCCATCCTCCCCTTCTACCCCAGTTCCCAAGTCCCCAGTTTCAACCCCTAAGTTTGTTCCACTTAGTAATGAAATTCCACAAAGTAGCCCCTTTACTGTCCAAGATGGCGGGGACCACGCGGTCTCTGCCGCCAGAGCTCCTTCTTCTTCCGCTAACCCGTTCCTCCCAAGCACCAACCCCTTCCTTCACCCTGATCACACCCCTTGCCCAGTTACTCCTCTCTCATACCCTCCCTCCGTCCCGCTCACTCCTCAGCACTCCGCCCCACCTTCAGCTCCTCCTCAAACCCCTCCCCCGGTTCAGCCCCCCACTCCCTTCCCTCCCGCTCCAGTTTCGTTTTTCCCTCCGCCTCCTAACGCCGTCCGGGGGGCGGAGAAGGGTACTTTGCCGCGCCCACTCCCTTGCCTTACGTCAGCTCCAAACCCCGCCTCAACCTCCTCTAGTTTCGGTTCCCATGCACCCCCCCCAGCTCTCACGCTTTGTGTTCAGAGGAGAGGGGGGGGGGAAGCCGGAAACAGGAGCAAGCTCCCCTATTAGAAGCCGCTCCAGTAACATACCATCTAAGGGAAAGGGGGAATGCACAGGTCCGAATAAACGAACTGTGCAAAGCTCAGAAAGATTACTCCCGGGAGTCAGAATTCTTCCGGGGTTTGCTACACAATACCCTTGCTCAGGGAGATTTGGTACCGACGGATTTAAGGTCCCTCTTCTCTAGCCTGCTCAGACCCATGGAATTTAGAGTCTGGGTGAGGGAATGGAGGAGGGAAATAGTGGAAGTACTCCCAAGTTTTTGGGGGAACCTTACACTGTCCCATGACGCAGATGGTCAGTTAATTACCCAAGAACATCTTTTGGGTGAAGGACAGTGGGCTGAAGGGGCAAATCAAGCTAAAGCCTTATTCCCATCCCAGCTAGTAGAGACGGCCCGAGCAGCTGAGCGGGCCTTCTTTAAGTTAGAGGTAGTTACCTCCCAATGGGAAGATGCTGAGGTTTTGCAAGGAGCGCAAGAGCCATACATGGAATTTATCGAACGCCTATACAGATATGTGGAAGCGCAAGCGTTCGGAGAGGATGACAGGGAAAAAATGCTTGAGCAGATGGCTTATAGCAATGCCAACGCTGACTGCCGCAAGGCTATAAAAACTCTCCCTCGAAGTCCTAAGCCCACAGTAGAAGCCATGATAGATGTCGTAGTGCGTCAAGTCTCCCTGGCCCCAAGGCCTAAGAGAACATCTGTGCATTTTGCTGAATGCCCCGAGCAAGATTTCATAGAGGCTGAAGCTTCCCCCGTGGCCGGTCCTTCTACTTCTGAGTCCGGCAGAAGGACATCAGCAACCCATCCCTGCCATCTCTGTGGCAAGGTGGGGCATTGGATGCCTCAGTGTCCCATGCGCCAAGACTACATGGAATGGAGGCAGAAGCAAGATAAGAAGAAGACAGAGGAAAAAGACCATCCAAATGAGTCAGGCACCTCATCCCGAAGCAGAGGATGCAGAAGGAAGCTGAGTCACAGGTTCAGGCGTGCTCGCGGTGACGGAGAAAACCCTCCCAAACACCATCAGTTTCCTCAGATGTTTACTTCCTCCCCAATGCTGAGACTGCTGCTCCTACCCCTCTCGTCACTGAACTACTTCTGGTTTATTAATCCCAACCTCCCTCCCCCATTTCTTCTTCTTCTGCAAGGGTAGGAGGAGGTAGGTGGTCAAGGGGGTCCCAGTTTTTGTTAGCCTTCCAGCCTCTTCTTCTTCTTTTACTTTCCTAGCTTGCTTTCCCTCTTTTCATTTATAGACTCTTGTATTTTCCTCCTCTGAGGTGTACTTCAGCCCAAAAGGTGACGTTCTCTACGTGATGGGCCTTTTGCAGGAACTTGGGGTAAAAAAGGAAGGTGCATCACCTTTGGACAGAGAGGCAGGTAACTCAGGAAATGTTTAAGGATGTTGTTAGGTCATGCAGAAAGAAAATTAGAGAGGTGAAAGCTTAAGGCTTCACCAGGCCACTTCTGTGAAGGATAATAAAAATGTTTCTATAAATACATCAATGGCAAAAGGAGGTACAAGGACAATCTCCATTCATTATTGGGGGAGATGGGGTTACCAAATATGAGGGAAAGCTGAAGCACCTAACCCCTTCTTTGCCTCAATTTCCAAAAATAAGTCAAGTTGCCCTTGGGACAAGTGTTCTCCTGAGCTGGCAGGTGGGCACAGGGAGCAGAACAGCCCCCTGTATTTCAGGAGGAAGCAGCTGGGGATCTGCTGAGCCACTCAGATGCTCACAGGTGTCTCTGGGAGCAGATGGGATCCATCCCGGGGGGATGAGGGAGCTGTGGATGAGCTCCCCAAGCTGCTCTCCATCATTTACCATCAGTGCTGGCTCAGCAGGGAGGTCCCCGAGGACTGGAGGTGCCAGTGTGAGCCCATCCCCAAGCAGGGCTGGAAGGAGGAGCTGGGGAACTCCAGGCCTGTCAGCCTGAGCTGGGTGCCAGGCAAGGTTATGGAACAGATCACCCTGAGTGCCATCACAGGGCACCCACAGGATGGCTGAGGGATCAGAGCCAGCCGATGTGGATTTCAGTATCTGCACTGATGATGTGCATGAGGGGACTGAGTCGAGCATCAGCAAATCTGCAGATGACACCAAGCTGGGTGTGAGTGTAGATCTGCTGGAGGGTAGGAGGGCTCTGCAGAGGGCCCTGGACAGGCTGGATCCAGGGCCCAAATCCAACAAGGTGAGGTTGAACAAGACCAAGTGCTGGGTCCTGCACTTCGGCCACAACAACCCCTGCAGTGCTACAGGCTGGTGACAAAGTGGCTGGAGAGCAGCCAGGCAGAAAGGGACCTGCAGGGACTGATGGACAGCAGTATGGACATGAGCCAGCAGTGTGCCCAGGTGGCCAAGAAGGCCAATGGTCGTGATCAGGAAGGGTGTGGCCAGCAGGAGCAGGGCTGGGATTCTTCCCCTGCACTCGGCACTGCTGAGGCCACACCTCGAGTGCTGTGTCCAGTTCTGGGCCCCCAGTTTAGGAAGGCCATAGAGGGGCTGGAGCGTGTCCAGAGAAGGACAACAAGGCTGCGGAGGGGTCTGGAACACAAGTCCTGTGAGGAGCAGCTGAGGGAGCTGGGGTTGTTTATCTTGGAGAAGAGGAATCTCAGGGAGACAAAGCAGTGTCAGGGCACAGGTTGGACTTGATGATCTCCAAGGTCTTTTCCAACCTTGCTGATTCTGGGATTCTCTGGAACCACCCTTGGAGCAGTTGCAGGAGGAGCCCTGGGCCTCCTCTTGAGAAGCTCCAGCAGCCCAGGTCCCTCAGCTTCTCCTGCCAGCCCCAAAGCCCATCCTGTCAGTCCTGCAGAGCCTCTGCAGCTCCTCCTCACTGCCCAGAACAGGGAGCCCCAGAGCCAGACAGAGCAGCCCAGATGTGCCCCCCTGGCCTGGGGTGCCTCTGGCAAGGGAGCGGCACCAGGCACTGCAGGAGCCTGCAGACAATTCCTGCAGCACTTGTAGGATGATCCTGCTGCCCAAGGGACGTTCCCATGGGGCCAAACCAGGAACTGCAATGGGGAGTGGGGCAAAAGACAGAAGGGCAAACAGGGATTGGCTTTGCAGGAGAGGGGACAGCAATGGGCAATAGGAAGAAATCTGTATCAGGAAAGAATAAAGAAAGCAAAGGTGAAATATAGGAAATGCTCAGGGAAGTTTGGGGGTGGGTGCCAGGCAGCCCTGGCTCTGAGCAACAGCGTCTGCAGTGGGACAGGAAACTCCCAGCTGATGGGAACAAACTTTCTGGCTGACTGCAGAGGCCAGGACAAAGCTGAGTGGTTTCCCTGGTGTCTCCCAGCCCTTGCTGGCCCCAGGGGCTGATGGCATTTGTGCTCCGTCAGGTTCATGTCCCCACACCAACAGCATGGGGGTGCTCCCCTTGCTGTGTGCAATGCAAACAGGGGCTGCTGAGCCAGTGCTGCCGTGTCTGTGCCTGCAAGGATGGGGCACCTGTGTGAGCTGGGGGAGAGGCCAGGGCTGCAGAGGGGGGATGTTGTTGGCAGCTCCATGAGGACACTCTGGGACGCTGCCCTGGGCTGTCCAGCGCACTGGGGATGGATCAGCCCCTGCTCTGCTGCTCCTTCCCATCTCCCCCAGGGCCCTTGCAGAGCCCCAGCCATGCTGTTTGCCCCCAGCCTGCCCACGGCCAGCCTGGGGCTGCTCACGGGGCTTTTCTGTGCTGAGCATTGGCCTGGCTGTGTTCTTGAGAGAGCCTGGGCAAGGAGCCTGGAGCCCCCAGGGCCTGGGCTGAGGCGTCAGCGCTACCCCAGCAGTGCCCATGGCCTGTCCCTGCTGCAGCCCTGGCACTGCCATCCCCAGGGCTGTGCCCGGCCCCGAGAGCACTCAGGCCCTGCAGCAACACCAGGGCCACCAGGGCAGCGGGGCAGGGCCACGGCAGCAGCACTGGCAACACCAAGTGCTGCTGCTGCTGGGCACAGCTGCTGGGCCAGCACTGATCTGCCCCCAGCTCTGCACACAGACATTGCTGCTGCCGCTCCAGAGAAGGCAACAAAAGGTCATCTCTACAGAAAACTTGGCTGGGAGATCCTTTAGTTTTTTAAAGCTTCTGAGAGTGCAGCCCCTCATTGACACAGTCTTTGAGAACAGGGATGGTGAAGAGAAACAAAATGAGAAATGGCAGAAGCTGTGCCATTTTTTGTTTGACAATATTAAAATTCTAAAACAAAGTAAAATGACCTCCAAAATGAAACCAACAAGAAGGATCAAATATGACTTTGGTTACAAGTGATTTGCAGAAATTGGCCAGCAGTTTAATGTTCCTGAAACCATCCAGTCATCAGTCTCCACACTGCAGCCTTGAGCTCCTGGCTCCTCAGGCTGTAGATGAGCGGGTTCAGGGCTGGAGGCACCACCGAGTACAGAACTGACAGGGCCAGATCCAGGGATGGGGAGGACATGGAGGGGGGCTTCAGGTAGGTAAAAAATGAGGTGCTGAGGAAGAGAGAGACCACGGCCAAGTGAGGGAGGCAGGTGGAAAAGGCTTTGTGCCGTCCCTGCTCAGAGGGGATCCTCAGCACAGCCCTGAAGATCTGCACATAGGAGAAAACAATGAACACAAAACAGCCAAATGCTAAAAAGGCACTAATCACAATGAGCCCAAGTTCCCTGAGGTGGAAGTGTGAGCAGGAGAGCTTGAGGATCTGGGGCACCTCACAGAAAAAGTGGCCCAGGGCATTGCCATGGCACAGGGGCAGGGAAAATGTATTGGCTGTGTGCATGAGAGCATGGAGGAAGCCACTGGCCCAGGCAGCTGCTGCCATGTGGGCACAAGCTCTGCTGCCCAGGAGGGTCCCGTAGTGCAGGGGTTTGCAGATGGACACGTAGCGGTCGTAGCACATGATGGTCAGGAGATAAATCTCTGTTGTAAGAAAGAAGAAAATCAGAAAGACTTGGGCTGCACATCCTGTGTAGGAGATGTTCCTGGTGTCCCAGAGGGAATTGTGCATGGCTTTGGGGACAGTGGTGCAGATGGAGCCCAGGTCGCTGAGGGCCAGGTTGAGCAGGAAGAAGAACATGGGCGTGTGCAGGTGGTGGCCGCAGGCTACGGCGCTGATGATGAGGCCGTTGCCCAGAAGGGCAGCCAGGGAGATGCTTAGCAAGAGGCAGAAGTGCAGGAGCTGCAGCTGCCGCGTGTCTGCCAATGCCAGCAGGAGGAAGTGCCTGATGGAGCTGCTGTTGGACATTTGCTGGGGCTGCACATGGGCACCTGTTCATGGAATATAGGACAGTGAAGGGTTAGAGGAGATACCTGTAACCAAAATCAAAGCCATTTCCCACACATCCTCCTTTATAACACACATGGACATGCTCTTGTGTTTAAGAGTTCTGATGTTTTCTTTTTAAGCTCTTTCCATGTACTTCCTGGTATTCTTGGATATCAGAAACCCTCAGCGTTTCTGCTGCCCTCTGGTAGAACAGAGTGATTTCCCTGAGGCAAGATAATGAGTGGAAACTGGGGGCAGATGATCTGTCACTTCATACTGTTTGCAGTTTCTCTGCGCTTTCACTTTTCTCGGGTGGAGGATGTTCACACTCCCGTGTTTCTCTTAAAAACCCCAGGCACTGCTGAGAGCAGATAGATCCACCACAGCCCAGCTCCATTTTTGTAGCAAAGGACTCTCTCTGCTCATTTCACCAACCCAGCAGCATTTTCAGAGTCACAACACCTCTGTCTTTCCCCATCAATCTTAAAACTCTGAGATACTCTAGGACAGGTTTGCATTATGGGTTGAAGCTCCCAGCCTGGACTGAAATCTCACAGGGACTTGCAAATGTCCTTATGATGGCATTGGGTTAAGGGAGATGCAGCTCCTTCCCTGGCTGCACTGACAGCATTGCCCAGAGCCGGGCACTGGGGACAGCCTCACCCTGAGCCAGCTGTGCCCCCTGCCGGAGCCCCCAGTGCCGGACAGCTGCTCCCAGCCCTGTGCTCTGCAGAGGGAACTGGGCCTGGGGCTGCAGAGCTGCCCCACGGCTCTGCTGCAGCTCTGCCTGCACAGGAGGGGCTGCACGCCTTGGAGCCCCGGCCCTGAGAGCAGAGGCTTGGCTGGGGGCCAGGAGGGAAAGGGCTTGTTCAGAGGGAGGAGCTGCACTGGAGGGGATCCTGTGGACATCTCTAAACTCTCCCTGCCACAGCATTGCTGGGGTTTTTTTTTCTCTCATTGCCCAGTCTTCTCTCTGCTTCCTGGAGATTTTCCTCCGGCAGGTGTTTCCCTGTGCCTGATCTATCCCTGCCAGCACTCACAGAGCCCAAATCTCTGTGCCCTCTCCTTGGCCTGACAGAGCCCTGGCTGTTTGCAGGGCACTGGCTGGGGGCAGGTTCTGTTTGCAGCTTGGAGAATAGACAGCTCAGACTGAGCCTGATGGCTCCAGCAAAGAGGATGCTGGTGCTGTCCATGGGCAGAGTGGCTGCAAGCACATTAGGGACCTCCTGTGAACCTATTGATCACTAAAAGTAACAGTTCAGATGTCTCAAGTACTTGTCCAAATTCTTAACTTATAATACATACTATCTTTAATCTTTAACCCTCCCTTCCTGTTAGTCTCCAATAGTGGGAAACTGAATACAAAGTCTTAGGACATTTCTGAATTTTTGTCAAAAAACCCTTCTTGGAAATATTCTATGACTTAGCAGAACCCCTCTGCATGTCAGAGCTTCATGAATATTCCACCTCCCCTGCACCAGAAATACCCAGAGTGGTACTCACAGGGTCTGTAGGCCCTGTAGGCATTGGGATGTTCCAGTTTTCGGAGATCACTCCAGGAGCTGCAGCTGCATTGTCCTGCAGCCAGAGGTTCCTGTGCCAAGGGCTGGCAGTGATTCTGCCCCAGGCACTTCTCAGCACCTTCCCAGCCCTGACTGATTGAAGCTCTCTGTCCCTCTGTGCTGTGCCTGGGGTGGCTGCAGGCAGTGCCCCTGCCCTGCTGGGCTGGCAGAAGAGCTGCTCATCAAGAGAAATGTGCTTTTGAAGCTCCTCTTGGTTACCAGGAGCTGCCTCTGTGCCAGGAGCCCAGCCCAGCTCAGCAGCACAGACACAGCACAAGGACTTTAATGAGCCTCTGGGGCTTTGTGCTCAGGTCCTGAACATCAGTCCCTGAGAGGGAGATGAAGAAACCTCTCCAGAACCCCAAGTCAGAATCCAACTCCAAACTTTCTTGGACTTTTAATGCGTCCCACTGCTGGACACAACTGAGAAAGTGTCCTCAGGCCCCAGGCAGAGCAGAGAACTGGAGGCAGTGATGACAGGTGGGGACAAAGAGAAGCCAAGTGTTGGTGCCCTGGGGCATAGCAGGGTCTGTGCCACCAAGGGCTATGAGGAGACACCTTGTCCTGAGGCACTGGGGCCTCCTGGCACAGCCCCAGCCAGGCTGGGCACTGTCAGCCCCTTTTCCTGCCCTCAGCATCCCCCCCTAGCCCACACCCCAGTGGCCTCAAGGATCTGCTGGAAGGAGTCCCTGGGAGCCTTGCTCAGGAATGGCCCTGGGGGCTCCTTCATGCTCCCTGCAGGGACTGCAGGTTTGTGAAAGGACTTTGGGTTTGGCTTTTGCCTTGGAGTCTCTGAGAGGTTTGTGCAATCATGGCCTCCAATTATCGGCTTTAATTAGTCCCTGGAGAGGCTTTGTCAGTAACAACACTCATTGGGGCTGGTTACTACTTCAGGGTACTTCAGTTATTTTAAAGTACTTGGTGTTTCCCTTTTGATAAAAACTCTGTGATAAGTTTATGCAATCATGGCCTCAATTATCTGCTTTAATGAGTCCTTAGAGAGCTTTGTACTGACACTCAGTACGGCTCATTAACACCTTGAGATACTCAAGTTTTTTAATGTACTTTATGGATTTAAGAATACTTTTAGGTACTTTTAAGGTGTTTCCTTCCCACACTGACTATCTGAGAGGTTTTTGTGCTTTCCTGGCCTCCAGTTCTCTCCTCCAAGCAGTCCATAAGGAGCCTGTGTTGGGTATCCTCCCCCTTTCTGTTTTACAGCAAAGATGGAACTGGAAGAATTTTTCAAGACTTTCAAAAAACATCCAAAACACATGGGAAAATTAACAATACAAGAACAACCACTAAGAGAGTTAAATGTCCTTTTTTAGCTAGACATCATCCAACCTTTTAATCCCTTGGATTGGAAGAGTTTATTGAACCAGTCTTTGTTTTCCACTTGAAGCTTCTTGAACCCTTCCTTCAATACTTGAATGCTCTTTTGGATTGACTCGCTGTGGCTGGAGAGGTTCATGCAACAAATGCCCTCAGAGTCTACACAGCCATGCCCATGTGCTCAGAGTAAAAATTTTATCGCTGTTCTGCAAGGTGGCATGTCTGATGGTCTCTATGTCTGAGAGCAGGCCACTCAGTGTGAGGGAGTAGCATTGGTTTGCTTACTTAACAGGCACCCAAGATGGTCTAATTGTCCTAAAGCTTTAGCTGCAGCCACACAAGCTAGTCCAAATTGGGGGTGCAACCGTCCGATACCTGGATTAAAGCTTTCAAGCCATCTCTTTGATATCATCCAATACTTCTCTGAGGATACCTGCTGCTTGGTCATCTGGTAGGTTGTGTAGTCCTTCTCCAGCTGGATGGTTGATTGTCAGTTCTGCCCTTGCGTCATTATTAGCATAATCTGCTATTAATTGATTTAGTAAACACTTCCATCCCCCTTCCCACAGGGTGTATCCTGTAGGTGACAACAACATGGTCAAAATATATTTTAAATCATAGGACATTAAGATACGTGCTGTAAACATGGCTCTCATTATGCCATTAAAACAATGTTAAGTCCTTCCTCTGGTCTTTAGCTGCTTACATAGATCCCTGATATCCCTGTAAACCAATGGCTGATAGCTGGGATTCTGCCCGTTTCTTTCATAACATACCAGGGCAATGAGAAATTTTAGAATATTTGCCAGCCTCCTTCCTTAACTGCTTCTTTCCAGATCCTTTCCCAGGGATCTTCTGGGGTTGAGGGGTGAGGTGGCTGTGAGGAGACCAAACTGTCTTCTGGGGAGGAAGAATAACTTGGAGGAGAAACATTTGTATTAGAAATAGTGTGACAGTTGGGCTTAGTATCTTTGACCACGGGGGTTACATTTTTGCCGGAGGGTGAGGCAAAGGGCACTGCTATTTTGTCAGGTTTTGGGGAGGAAGGGCCTTGATTTAGGATGGCGGACTTCTGGGTTGGAGTTCTGGAGGCATGGCCCAGGGTGGAGGTGAAATGCTTGACAGTGGGGCAAGGCTCGCAGTTGTGGTGGTGGAGTCTGGAGGCTCGTTCAGGGCGGAAGAGAAGGTTGTGGTAGCAGGAAGGGGAGGAGCTAAGATAGAGGGAGGATGGTCAGGCTCTCAAGCCACATTCAGGCTCCTTCCAACTTGAGTCTCCAGAACATGATGTTCCAAGATCACACAGCCATTGCAATCTTGGACCATCGTGGAAGGTCTGAGATTGGCAGGTTTGAGGGGAGGTCCTGAGTTTGGAGTGACCAACGGATTGAGTTTTCAACACACTACTTGCTGGTCAAGGGTGGTGTGGAAGATGGGGAGCACGCAGGGTGCAATGGGGTCCGTTTTGATGAAAAATTGTACAGTTTAACTCCCATTGAGTCCCAAAATTCAGTGGTATGGATTTCATCAGCAGAGGCATCTGGAAAATTTTTAATGATCCACCTCATAATTGATTTTAATTTGTTCTTTGAAAATATTATGTCCTGACCAGTGAGAATTAAAGCATCCATATATGCTCCTTTCTATTTTGGACATCTGGCTGCCCATTTTTCTCTTTCTCTGCCTTATGGGGAAGAGCCACCAGAACACCCCACATCAATTATGGGGTGTGGGTGCATATTGTAAAAACACAGTGGCAAAATGGGCAATAAATGTCTTCCATTTCCCCAAACCCACTTGCAATCCTATGCAGGTGAAACTCTAATTGTCCCTGCTGATCCTGGGCAAGGTTCCTTGAAGTAAGGATGAATCCACCGGGCCTGGGACAATTCAAAATTCTGGGGAGCACTGACCTATCCATCAGCTAACCCCAGCTGACGTGACTGACACAGGGAGCCCTGAATGTCATGGTCCCTGTTCAGGCACCAAATGTCTCAACGAGGGTGGCTGTGACAAACCTCTGTGGTTCCCTGACTTCAGGGCAAGGGTGGTGAAAATGAAAAGGAGCAAGATCAATGGAGTTGCTTAAAAGCAACTTTAATAACAAAGGGTGAAAAACAATACACATGGAGAAGTCGAGAACAGTACAAGGGGCAGAATTCTAAGACCCGAGACAAAGGAAAAGCAACAACATATAAACTTGGGGTTAGAACACTCTAGAACAATAACCATATAGGAAAAACAAGTAACCAGTAAGGGAGTAAAACTTGGACAAGTTAGTATAGCAACACTTAAGGCTTATGGGGGAATTCTCAAGCTCACCCTAAGTTAAACAAATGATTCTCAGGGCTTGAAACTCATGCCCAATTCTTTTGGGGTAAAATCTGGCTGAATCTGAGTTACCACTGGGCTAACTACCACACTGCTACTTTGCACTGGCCCCTTGGGACCAGCTGTCCATGTTTAGAGTAAATTTGGAGGAGGATCCCCCAAAGGAGTTCCAGTATAAAAAGCAGCTCCAATCAGCCCCTCCCCCCAACTCGTCCAGGAGGAAAAAAAAAATACCTACTTGGAGAAAGGTGGAAAAAACCTGTTTATTAAACAATAAAACCAAAACAATATCAAACAATGAGACCCCTTGCCACTCTAAAAGAGATGACAAACTGAGAAAACCCCGGGTTCAAGCAGCAGCTCACTCAGTCTCTGATCAGTCCCTCTGGTGCTGGAATTGTCGCAGGCCAGGCCCAGCCCGGTGGGCCACAACTGCAGCTGCAGGTGTTCTCCTGGGTGTTCAGTCCAGAGCAGTTTCAAGAGGTCCAAAGAAAAAGGAAAAAAAAAAATGGTCCAGAGAACTTCTTTGCCTCAGCTAGCTAAAAACTAACTAAAAAGCAAAAGAAGAGCTCTCTGTCCCGCTGTCTGTCTTCAGACAACACAGTCAGGAGCAGGAATGTGGAGGAGTGAGTGCAGTGCCTGAAAACAAACTGCACACTTCTTCTCTCCCCCACTTCACTCTCTGGAACACTCTTAAAGGTACAAAACTTATTATTATTCAACATTAGCAGAATGAGACGACTGGGGATAGAAGCATCATATAGTCAACCCAGGACACTCCACACCTTATCCCCATATCGTCTGCTTACTACTAAAACTAATATAAATTCTAACTCCACAAGTGCATACATGATGCATCCATTTTACAGCTATACACAGACAACGGTAATAACATTCAGCAAACAGCGATATTTATACAGGTTTTATCCAACAATCACATCTCCCTGAGGTACACATCGTGTTCTTCCATTTTTTGCATTATCCACCATGTGCAACCTGGTCCCCGAGCAAAAACAACCCCACAAATGGGTTTGTCTGTATTTGAGGCGGGATTAATCCAAACTGTCTTCCCTAATAAACCTCTGACATGTATCACTGGGATTTGTCTCCACCTACTCTCTGCAAAGGCTCAGATTGGGCAGGGCCCACTCACTTAGTAGAGCCTCGGGTGTTAACTAACCAGGTGGCTTTTGCCAGATGCTGCTCCCAGTTCTTGAAAGATCCCCCACCTAATGCTTTCAATGTGGTTTTTAACAGTCCGTTGTACCTCTCCACTTTGCCTGCAGCTGGTGCATGGTAGGGGATATGGTACACCCACTCAATGCCATGTTCCCTAGCCCAGGTGTTGATAAGGATGTTCTTGAAATGAGTCCCATTGTCTGACTCAGTCCTCTCAGGGGTGCCATGTCTCCCACAGAACTTGCTTTTCAATGCCCAGGATGGTGTTCCGGGCTGTAGCATGAGACACAGGGTAGGTTTCCAACCATCCAGTGGTGGCTTCCACCATGGTCAGCACGTAGCGCTTGCCCTGGCGTGTCTGGGGCAGTGTGATATAGTCAATCTGCCTGGCCTCCCCATACTTGTACTTGGACCAACGCCCACTGTACCACAGGGGCTTCACTCGCTTGGCCTGCTTGATGGCAGCACACATCTCACAGTCATGGATAACCTGAGAAATACTGTCCATGGTTAAATCCACCCCTCGGTCTCGTGCCCACTTATAGGTGACATCTCTGCCCTGGTGGCCTGAGGCATCATGGGCTCATCAAGCTAGGAATAACTCTCCCTTGTTTTCCCAATCTAGATCTATCTTGGATGCCCCTATCTTTGAAGCCCAGTCTACCTGCTCATTGTTTTGGTGCTCCTCATTGGCTCTGCCCTTGGGGACACAGGCGTCTACATGGTGGACTTTCACAGGTAACCTCCCTACCCTGGTACCAATGTCTTTCCACTCATCAGCCGCCCAAATTGGTTTTCTTCTATGCTGCCAGTTAGTCTCTTTCCACCTCTCCAGCCATCCCCACAGAGCACTGGCTGCCATCCATGAATCAGTGTAGAGGTAGAGCTTTGGCCACTTCTGTCTCTCAGCAATGTCCAGGGCCAGCTGAACAGCTCTGAGTTCAGCAAGTTGGCTTGATCCACCTTCTCTTTCAGTGGCCTCTGCCACCCGTCGTGTGGGGCTCCATACGGCTGTTTTCCACTTCCAGTTCATTCCCACAATGCGGCAAGAACCATCAGTAAAGAGAGCGTATCGTGTATCTTCTGCTGGCAGTTGCTTGTATGGTGGAGCTTCTTCAGCCCGTGTCACTTCTTGTTCCCCTTCATCAGAGAGACCAAGTTTTCCCCTTCGGGCCAGTTTGTAATTATTTCCACAATCCCAGGGCGATTCAGTTTTCCAGTATGGGCGCGCTGAGTGATAAGAGCCATCCATTTGCTCCATGTAGCACTGGTGGCATGGTGGGTAGAGGGAACATTTGCTTTGAACATCCACCCCAGCACCAGTAGTTGGGGTGCCAGGAGGAGTTGTGCTTCTGTGCCAATCACCTCTGAGGTGGGTTGGACTCCTTCATAGGCTGCTAAAATTTCCTTCACTGTTGGAGTAGAGTTGGCCTCAGACTCTCTGTAGCTTTGACTCCAAAATCCCAGTGATCAGCCTCGAGTCTGGGATGGCTGCTATTTATCTCCCTGCCCCCATTCCCCTCTCTGCTGCCCTACAGTACCTAGCAGTGTGCGATACGCATATGCCAAGGCCCAACTCACTGCAATGATCTTTTTCTCCTTAGGGTCACCATGGTACTTCTCTTTAAGGTATTTCCCCACCTCAGCTGAATTTGTTCATGTGCAAAGTCCCAGACTACAGGGTCAGAGAATTCCTTCAGGATTTAGCCCATATCCTCCCATTTCCCACACCACTCAGGATTTTCCATGCCTGGGTCTATTCCTGGGTCAGGGGTCTCATCAGCCCGTCTAGAAATCTCAGCCCTCATTCTAGAGAAGCTGCAGGCTGTATAGAGGAAGGTTACCAGACTGAATACCAGAAAGATGGTTTCTTTAACATTCAGGGTAAACTGAACATTCCCCAATAGTGATGTAACAGATTCAGAGGGGAAGAAGGAAAGCAAAGGCTGAAAAGTCTCATCCCCTGATCCTCCTCTAACAAACTGGGTGCATAACCATAGCCATGAACCATTCATACCTGGAACAGACCCCAACATGTTTATAAACTTCTTACAAATCATTACCACCAAGCCCAGCAGGATAGCTATCCTGGTCATTGCCCCTCTGCTATAGAAACTACATATTAAGGACAATCCTAGAGCTCTTTCTGGATAAGAAAATAAACCTAGGGACCATAGAGGTATTATATCTCAAAGAAACCTAGGGACCAGAAATGCATGCAAGCCTTCACCAGAAGAGACATTCTGAATTCAAAACCCATGCTTATTACCTGCTTTTTAACAATACAGAGTAATGGAAACCAAAATGCCTTCAAAATGGTATTTTTTCCACACTCTCGAGCCCCACATTGAGCATCAAATTTTGTCCTGGTTTAGGGCAAATTTGGGAGAAAATCTCCAAAAGGGAGCCCCTCCAGAAAGCAAACTCACATTGACCCTCCCCCCAGCCAGTCTGGGAAAGATTCCTTGGAAAGATCTGGAAAGAACCTGTTTATTTAACAGGCACAGCATCCCTCAGCACACAAAATGAACAATACCGGATGACACCATTCTTTCACCACTCTGAAAAAGAGGACAAATTCAGAAAGTCTCTTGTTGGGAATTTAGCTGCTAGAAAATGGAAAAGTACAAAACAATGGCTAATTCCAAGTCCTGCACCTGCACAGATAACAGCGTCCTTGGGCCTAGCTGTGGTATAATAACAAACAGTGAAAGAGACATGAGAAAAGAGATGTAATCCCTAAGGAATGAAGATGAGTTAATGCTATAGTCTAACCAATAGATTGCTTGGCTTACAGAATATTCATAAGCTTATTATTTGCTGTATAAGTGTTTGATACTTTCTTTAATAAATTGGACCAGAAAGACCTGAGGGACCGGGACCGGACTGGACCTGAAGGGCCTGTGATGAACCAACTGGTGTCCTGGTCCCCTTCCGTGACAGTCTCTCTTGGGGGTGGTCGCTCTGTTATCAGTCCCTCCAGCACTGGGAATCCGGAGCAGGTTCAGGATGGTTGAAAAAAGGAAAGGAGAAACAGTCCAGAAAGAATTTTGGACTGTTTAGCTAAACTATCTAACGAGCAGAAGCAAAAGCAAGCAGAAGCAAAGCAGAAGCAAGAGCGAGAGAGAGCAAAGGGAAAAGCAAAAGCAGTAAAAGCAAAAGCCGCAGTCTCTGTGTCCTGCCAGGCTCATAAGAAAACCCAAACAAAACTTTCACTCTTCAGAGCCAGTCTTAAAGGCACAGAACATAATATCCAGCATTAATAGAACACATGAATGGGGATACAAACACCATAACCTTGTCACCCTAGGACAAGGCCTCAGTTTGCCTTCACATGGAGGGGAGTGCAGTATACCTGGAACCGACTGCCCCAGGGGTGGAAGCACAGTCCCACCATCATGGACTGATCTGGACTGCACTAGAAAAGGGTGAGGCTCCAGAACATCTGCAGTATATTGATGACATCCTTGTGTGGGGAACACAGCTGCGGAAGTGTTTGAGAAAGGGAAGAAAATAATTCAAATCCTCCTGGGAGCTGGTTTCACCATTAAAAAGAGCAAAGCAAAGGGACCAGCTCATGAGATTCAGTTGCTGGGAGTGAAGTAGCAAGATGGACAGCATCAGATTCCTACAGATGTGAATTCTGCAACCTTTTAAAAAAATGGGCAACTTTTCTACTCATAACAGTATGACATCACAGAGAGGGTTTTGTGACATCACTGAGGGAGCTGTGACATCATACAGCTTCTGTGACATCATAGAGTAGGGTGTGTGGCCATAGAGGAGATCCTGCCATCATAGAGGGTGGCTCTGTGACATGAGAGAATGGGTTGTGATGTCACTGGCTGGCTGTGTAACTTCACAGAGCAGGTTGTGACATGACATTGTGGCTTTCTGACATCACAGAGTTATTTGTGACATCACAGTGCAAATGCCTGACATTCCAGGCTGACATCCCAGAGGTGTCTCTGTAACGTCACAAGGGTGCTCTGTGACATGCCAGAGTGGGCTGTGACATCACAGGTGGCTGTGTGACATCAAAAAAAAGCTGTATGGCATCACTTGGGGCTCTGTGACATCACAGGATACTGTGTGACATCACAGCAGCTGTGTGACATCACAGGGGATGTGTGACATCATGGGGACAATGTGACATCACAGGGGCTCTGTGACATCACGGGGGCTGTGTGAGGTCACTGGGGAGGTCACTCTGCCCCAGCCCCCCTCACAGCTCCCCCCAGAGCAGTCCAACCCTGCTCGTGCACAGCGGGGTCCCCTGTCCCCCCGGGTCCCCCCGCCCCTGGCCCCGCAGCCTCCCCCAGAGGATGTTCCACGAGATCGACCCCAGAGCCTGACACGGGGACGGGGGGCTGGGGCCCTGGGGGTGCCACAGAGGGACAGGGACCCCCCGGCAGCATCCCCGTGTCCCCCAGGGCCAGAGCTTGGGCCAGGGCTCCTTCATCGTGTTACGAACGAGGCCTTGAGAGTGCTGAAAAAATCTCCAGCAAGGGATCAGCAAAAACCAGATTTAATATTAAGGGACAGCAGCACAGAGTTCCTTGGCAAGAGTCACTCTGCTCCTGACTGGACACTTTAGGCACACCAAGGAAACAAAGCAACAACAAAACCAAATGAAATCCAGGCAATCAAACCAGAAATTAACTGAGAACTGTCCCTGTGTGTGTGTGTGTGTGTGTGTGCGTGACACAAGGACAGTGAGGACAAGGATAAAAGGAATACGGCCTGAAAGCTTAACAGAGCTCAAACTTAACAGGACTTTACTTATACCTTAACTTTAACTGATACCTTCAACTCCCCAATTTAGGAAAAGAACAGCACTTAACACTATTTAACCTAACTTAAAACCTATGAGCTAGAAATTTAACAGAGGAATTACACTTAACAATCCTTAACTTAGCTAATAAATAAATTTAACAACTTAAAAAAGAACAACTCTTGGCAGCATTTAACTTTGTTTAGACCTCGTGACTTATACTTACTTACTGATAACTGGATATCTGACTGACTCAGCTATCCAAGGCACTCAAACCCCTCAGAGAGCCGCATTTCTGCCACATTTCCCCAGCACAGGCACTCCTGTGTGCACACAGACACAGAGTCAGTGCAAGGCACCTGTGAGAAATTCCCCTGAGGGCAGGAAATGCTCACTGTGGATCCTTTGGCATCTCCCCAGCGGGGAAAGGGTTGAGCCTGGAGGAGTGGGGGGATCGGCCCAGGCTCCGTCGTTGTTGGGGATCCCTGAGTGCAGCAAACGGGAGAGTTCCCGGCTGGGAGAGTCCCCATTCAGAGGGAGTGGCTGGCCCAGGAGAGCTCCAAGGGCTCCTTTTGGAGCGCTGTGTGCAGGGCCCCAAGAGAGGGGCTTCAGTCCCAGCAATGGTTCATCCTGGCCACACTTGGCATCAACAGCTTTCTTTGGCAGTGTGAGAACAGGGATGTTGTGCCACGGAGGGTACAGAAACAGCTCTCAGGGCTGCTCTCAGAGAAACCAGGAGCTGGTTGGGCAGCAGCAGTGGCTGGAGCAGACAGTGTTTGTGATGAGCTGCAGAGGAGCTGAGCCCAGGGGCTGTTGGCCAAGGCCGAGCCCCAAGGAGCATTTCTCAGCTGGCAGGGTGGCCTGAGAAGGGGAGGGGGTGAGACGGAGTAAAAGTCCCCCAGAGTAGAAATCCATTTTGTTTTAAGTGAAATGTACATTTTTGAGTTGAGTCTGTGGTTAGATAGCATAGCTCTTTAGCCTGACTACAGAACCTAGGCATAGTGAAGTTGCTCAGTGAAAGACAGAGATAAGAGAGAAGTGACAGAGGATGATAGAGAGTGACAGAGACTGCTGTGAGAGGAAGTCGACCTGACCTAGGAATTCTTCCTGGTAAAGAAGAACTAGTGGCAAATGTCACGTGAAATTCGTAATAATTAATATGTATGAACCTATTGTGAAATTGTAGGCATATGTATCTGAGAGAGAGAAAAAAAGGGACCTGAAGTTCCCAGAGGGACACATGCCTTTTTGAGGAGAGCAGTCTCCGCATGTGTCCAGCGCTGTAATAAAACATACCGGCTTTACAACTTTCACAAAGTTGTAGAGTTTTTGGCTATATCTCTGCAAAACAGGGGGAATGCATCAGCAAAGGGCCATGGAACCAAGGGACCATTGTGACACTGTGGGAGCCTGTGACACCAAGGGACCATTGTGGCACTGAGGGGCCTCATGGAATCATGGAGAGCACTGTGACATTGCTGGGCTTCATGGAACCAGGGGGACTGTACTGACACTGTGGCTCCATGGAATGTAGGGATCATTGTGACACTGCGAGGCCCCATCAAACCACGGGACCATTGTGACACCACAGGGCATCATAGAACCGTGGAGACCATTGTGACACTTTGAGGTATCATGGAACCAAAGGGCCATTGTGACACTGTAAGATCCTAAGGTCTCACAATGGTTACAAGGGTCCACTTTGACATTGCAAGGCCTCATGGAACCATGGGGAGACCATTAGGACACTACACAGCCTCATGGAACCAAGGGGCCATTGTGACACTGTTGAGCACCATGGAACCAAGGAGATCATTGTGACTCTGTAGAGACTCATGGAATCATGGAGACCATTGTGACACTGTGAGGCCCCATGGAATAAGGAAAGCATTGTGACACTGTGAGGCCTCATGAAACCAGTGAGACCATTGTGACCCTGGAGGTCCCCACAGTACCAAGAGAACCATTGTGATACTGTGGGGCCTCATGAAACCAAGAGGCCTTTGTGACACTGCAGGGCCTCCTATCATCAGTGGTCCATTGTGACACTGTGGAGCCAAAGGAGACCATTGTGACACCGCAAACCCCCAGGGTCCAAAGGTCCATTGTGACATTTCAGGGTTCATGGAACAGAGGAGTCCTGTGACATTGTGGGGCCTGGGGAACCATGGAGACCACTGTGACACTGCAAGGCCTCATGGAATCATTGGGACCATTGTGACACTGAAGGGCCATTGCAACCCTGTAGAACCCAATTGAAACAAGGATCCATTGTGACACTGCTGGACGCCATGGAATCAAGGCACTATTATGACACTGCAGGGTCATAAACACTATTGTCACACTGTGGGGCACCATAAAACCAAAAGAACATGGAACGCATCTGGCTGGCTTGGCCACCAAGGGACCACCTCACTGGTCCAGCTGACCTTGACATGTTGAGGGTCACTTCTCATCCGCTGCTGAAACACCGGGGCTCCATGCTTTCCTTCCTGTGGAAAAGAACTCTCCTTCTTCTCCAGACACCCATGGCCAGAATTGGGATTTCTTCTCCAAATTTCCTTAGATCTGTCCTGTGAAAAATGCATGTATTATATGATTGGTGTTCTGCAAATATTAAAATGAATGTTGTATGTGTTGTGTTAGAAAGAAATGCTTTATTAATTCTCCTAAGTACTCTGTTAAATATAGTTTTAGGTTATAAAATTTGTTCAAATAAGAACTATGTTAGTGGGGTTTTTTTAAAGAAAGGGACGAGGCACTCGCACCAGATGGCAGCCACAGGACACCTAAATCTCTCATGGAAACAAATTTATTGCCTTCTTATCAGAAGAGACTAACTTCTTCCTGCCGTGAAGGCGCTGTTAGGATTAGAAGGAAGAAGTTGACAGTGACCAGACAAAATCCTGTGTTTGAATGGAATTTATGCATCATGTATGAAGCGTATGAATATGCAACGGGCTATTGTTCTTAAGAGTTAATCCTTTGTTAGCAGGGGTCCTTTCTCGGGCTCGTGATGCCCAGAAAAAGGTTCCTGGATGTCCGTAACGCTTTGCTTTTATTGTCTCATATTGTCCTAATTCAAATTGTCCAAATTGTTATTACTCTAATTGTGTTACTATTTCTTTTAACCATTTCATTACTATTAAACTTTTAAAAATTTTAAAAATGAGCGATTGGCATTTTTCACATGTCCCCAAAACACTGGGGAAGGTTCCATGCTCTCCTTCCTATGGAAATGACCTGTGCTGTTTCTCCGGGTGTCCATGGCTGAGATTGGGCTTCCACCTCCAAAATTCCTTATATCGAATGAGTAGGGTCTCAGTCAAGATCTGGCATAACTGAAAAGTCTGGTCTGACCTTGGCTCGAGTGAGGGTCTCTAGACT
>NW_026992932.1:0-25208 GCF_028769735.1 Zonotrichia leucophrys gambelii
ATGGAGCAGCGACCCCCAAATGTGCCCAAGCTGGCCTGGGTGGAGGAGGAGGAAGAAGGCCCTGCAGCTGCCCCATCACAGGAGACCGAGGAGGTGGTGCCATTCCAGCCACCGCAGGAGGGTGAGTGGCAGAGCCTGACTGTGGGACTGGTGCCTGCAGCCAGCTTGGCCCCATGCCATGCCATGCCATGCCATGCCATGCCATGCCATGCCATGCCATGCCATGCCATGCCTGCCATCCCCTGGGGACGTGCCCAAAGACAGGACGGAAGAGGGGCCGGGCAGACACCCCGCACTGGCCCTGCTCCATCCCCTGGGCCATGCCGGGGCTCTCCCTGCCTGGGCAGCGCAGGGCTGGCCCGTGTTCTCCGGCCTTTCCCGCAGCCCCTCAGCTCTGGCTGCGCTCGCTCTTTGCCAGATGCAGACCTGGAGCGCACACAAGAGCAGGAGTCCAGCCGTGGCCGCTTCCGCAGCACAGCGCAGGTACCTGCAGCCACCCCCACCTGGGCTGGGCCTGCTGTCCCTGCTCAGGCCAGCACCGTGTCTGCAGCACTCCATGCAACACCCCCGGCATCCTGCCCTTCTCCTACAGTTTGTCTGCAAATTCATCAAGAGAATGCAGGAGGAAGAGACCATGGTCATGGGCACTGGGCTCAGACGCTACTCTCCCATCTTCCAAACCAAGACCAGCGCTGCCCTCCTGTCTATGCTTGTAAAGGAAGATTTTTACTATCCAAACCAAGTAAGCAGCCTGTGGCCAGGGTTTGATCCTCCCACGAATTGCTTGGCCTCCCAAGCCACGCGTCCTGGCTGCTGTGAGCCTTTGGGGCCACATGGCAGTGGGCCGGGAAGGGGAATCACTTGTCTGGGGAAGCTGGGAACATTGCTCCCTCTGGCAGCTTTCCAAGTCTCCCTGTGCCTTCTCCAGGTGCCCGCCATGGTCAGGTTCATCCACCAGTGGCTCCTGGCCAATGATTGTGATGAGCACAGGCTGGACGAGGCCCTGCTGCATCTCGCTGAAGCACAGCCAGATGACGCAGTGGTGACGCTCCTGCGCGTGGCCCCGTCCTGTGACAGGTATGGGGCCCACCTGCCCACAGGGCTCAGGCCTCCCCAGCCCATCACCCTGTACAGCCTGGCCCAGGTGTCTGACCAACAGAGACTCCCAGGGCCCTCTGGCTGCTGCCTTTGCCAGCCCTGGCACGTCAGCCCCTAAGCCTGCTGCCATGCTCCCTCCCTGCCCCTCAGGGCTCCGTCCCCACTGGGCTGGGCTGCCTGGCTGCTGCTGGCCAGGGCCAGTGGGCAGAGGCAGAACTGGCAGCCAGCTCAGCTGCCCCCGGGGCTGTGTCTGAGACCGCCCTGAGACAGAGCTCTGACCCCACAGAGCTGCCATGGCCATGTGGAAGACCATCATGGGCTCAGCCAGGACTGCGGAGCTGGCACAGCGGATCCTCCTGGATGTGCTGGGGAGCTGGCCAGTGCACAGCACGTGCACCTCCGATGGGGACGAAACGGGTGTCTTTGCCCTGGCTGTGAGTTTCTGACACTGGCCTTTGCTGGCCCCAAGGCCGCCCCTCCAGCAGCGCTCCATCCTCCTTCCCCCACTGCATCTGCCTGCCTCAGGCGCTGGCCTGAAACCGTGCCCAGGGGCAGCTTCAGGCCCACCAGGCCCCGTGCTCGCCCTGCCAAGGTCTCTCCGGGCCTCTCCCTGCCACGCTCGGGCCCTGCCACACGGACACGTCGGCACTGAGCGCTGTCTCGGGGGGCTTTGTCCTTTGCAGGCAACCGTGGTGATGTGGAAGATCCTCCAGGTGCCCTGTCTGCCACGGATATTAAAGGTGTATTTCCCCTGCCTCTTTGTGCATCTGCTATTCCAAGTGTTCTTCAGCACTCTGGATATGCCAGAGGAGGTCGATACGTTCTGGAAGGCATGCCAGGAAGAGCACGGCCTTGCCACCAGCCCCAACAGGTGCTCCATCCCACTCCTCCTGTCCCTGCCACGTGGCCTGCCAAGGAGCCAGTGCTGCCAGTGTGACCTGGGCTTTGCTGTGCTCACAGGTTTGCAGTGCAGACCCTGAAGTCCCTGCTCTGCCGTCTCCGCTGTCAGGATGTGGTGGTGGCAATAGAACGCATGTGTGGCTGGGACACGCTGCTCTCTCTTGACACCCACCACTATGCTGTGGCTCTGCTGGCCAGGTGAGACCCGCTTCTCCCCACTGCCTCTGACATTTCTGCTCTGTGCCCAGGTGTCCCACAAAATCCCCGTGGTCATGGGCCAAGTCCCCTCCTTGGCACTGAGGGACGGCCAAACACACTGGAAAAAGCTGGGAGAGGAGGGTGCCCACGAGCAACCAAGTCCCAAACGGCCCAGGTCACCTTGCTGGAAAGGTGGTGGGGAAAGATGAGAACTCTGTGAGTCACTGCTGGGAGAGCTTTGCCCCACTGCCTCAGGGTCTTGTTTCCTTTTTCCTCTTGTCAGAATCATTTGCCATTCAGCCATGCACTTTTGTACCGGGATTGCATTCTACCTGCTGGCCATGCTCAGAGAAGGGATGCCATACTGGGATTTCCCTGCCCTGGCATTCCTTGTGGAGGTGAGCCTCAAGGCCAGCGCTGCCTGGCTGAGCTGCCTCCCAGCTCTCTGCCCTCTTACAGCCACAGCTGCCAGAACGGTGCCCGTGCCCTGTGCTGCTGCCTGGGCCCGGCCCTGTGCGGCTCCGGGCTCCTGCCGGCCGCCTCCCTGTCTCACTGCCCTGTGCCTTGCAGGTCCTCGAGTGCCTGGACTTGAGGGAATGCAGTGACAGCATTCTGGAGCTCATGGCACAGAACCTGCAGAGCGACAACATGGAGAGGCGTCACTTGGCGCTCAGAGGCCTCGTAGTGCTGGGCAAGAATCCCTCCATGGTGAGAAGGGGGCAGTGGCTGAAGCCGTGCAGGCAGCGTGCAGGGGCTGGGCAAGGCAGTCGCTTGGCCTTGCCTGGGCTTCGGGCGCTGGGGCAGCTGCTCCCAGCTCTCCTGCCTCCCGCTCCAGCTGCCCCAGTGCTTCGCGACAGGCCTTTGGCCTCTGGGCCCTGCGGCAGCAGGGTGGCCTTTCACAACCTTGTGTTCCACACAGGCTGAAAAAATGCGGAGCCTGACTGAAAGGCTTGTGGAGCTCCTGCAGGAAAACGATAGCGACATGATCAGGATGACCATTCTTCTACTCAGATACTCGCTCCTGGATAATGGTGCCCCAATACCCACCCCCATGGCCCTGCAGCTGGCTGAGGCGCTCCTGCCACTCTTTGACCATGTAAGGCTCTGTGCCCACAGCCACGGCCACTGGCTGCTGCCCAGACACTTGGTGCCCTGTGGAGATGCAGGCCTGTGCCCTGGGGGGCCTGAAGCAGCTGATGCTGAGCTCTTTTGCCCTTCCTTTCATACAGGAGGATAGCCAGGTGCAGCTGAGCTCCATGTGTGTCTTTCAAGAGATGCTGGACTCATTAACCAATGATGGAAGAAAGGCCCTGAAGTCTCACGTGCACCAGAGCCTGCTCCCTCTCTACTTCCACTGCCATGATGAGAATCAGATTGTTGCTCAGGTGAGCACTTGTGGCCGGCTGCTGTAGCCCTGGGAAGGGGCCGCGTTGCCTCCTGCCCTGGCACCTTGCAGCCTCCTCCAGGCTGTGGCACTGGGAGGCTCCTGTGCCATGGACTGTGGGGCCACCTGTGCCTCTCTGCTCTGCTCTCCAGGCCTCCTGTGTAGTGCTGCATTCTGCAGCCAGATTCCTGAAGAGAAGGAATCTCGAACAAATGCCAGAGGTGGATCAGACATGGAGGTTCGGCGAGAGCCTGGTAAGAGCAGCCGAGAATCCTCAGCCTGGAGAAGGGCCCTGAGGGCGGTGCTCAGTGTGCGGGCCGGGCAGCTGTGCCCCCGCCCGCTGCTGCGGCCAGAGGCCGCGCGGGCTCTTCTCCCGGCTCCCGTGGGCCCGAGCCGGGTGTCCATTGAGCCCCGGCCAGGCGGGGCTGCGAGCCGGCACCGCGGCTCCCCGGGCAGCAGCCGGCCCTCTGCCCCCTGCCCTCGGGAGCCCTTGGCCAGCGGCTGCTGGCCGCGCCTCAGGGCTCTGCGGCCAGGGGAGGCCGGGGCCGGACGCAGGCAACGCCCGGGCCAAGGGCTGAGCCCGCGCCAACCCTTCCCTCCTGCCGCTCTCTGCAGCTGGCAGAGGACAGGAGCAGAGCGGCCGAGCACCTGCGCCGGGCCCTGCGCTACCTGCGGAGCCCCCAGGAGCGCCTGCGAGAGGCGGCCGTCAGGTTCATGGGTGAGCCACGAGCCCGGGCTGCCCTTCCCCTCCCCGGCCCGGCCCGCCGCAGCTCGGCCCCAGCCCCGCCTGCTGCCCCGGCAGCGCCAGCCGGCTGCCCCGGCGCCGTGGAGCCCCGCCTGGCCGGGGCGTTGCTGCTGCCGCCCTCTGGCAGCCGTGCCCTGGGGCGGCAGCGTGCGGCAAGGGCCGGGCTGAGCCCTGCCGGGCCAGCAGCCCGTGCGGCCACAGCGCCGGCAGCTCCGCTGGCAGAGAGCTGTGCCGCTGGGGCCGTGACAGGCTCTGTGTTCACAGGCATGGCCGGGCGGCACCTGAGGGGGCAGCAGCAAGAGCTGCAGCTGATCTGCACCGGTGAGTGAGGGCAGCGGGGGCTGACAGCGGGGGCTGCGGGGGGAGAGCTGGAAGCCCTGCCCCGGCTGCAGAGGGCTCTGCTCCCGTGGGCAGAGCACACTGACATTTCAGGGCCGTATGGGCCATTGGTGGCCAGCAGCTTCGGGCTGATCCCCTTGCTCCCTGCTCTTTCGTGGCCATGGCAAGAGCCGGCTGGGATGGCCCTTGCAGGGGCCTCTCCTTGGCTCCTACCGATCTGGCTCGTGACCTTGGCTCTGTTCCTCTCTCTTGCAGCCCTCGAACCCCTGACGGAGGACATGAGCAGTGCCATGTCAGAGCTGGCAATTCAAACACTGCATGTCCTCCGAGCAACAGCGAGTGGGCGATGCTCCATCTTCCAGAGGCTGCACGATCGGCTGCGCAGGGCTAGGATGGCTTGGCCCCGTCTGCCGCGGCTCCGCTGGCTGCACTGCTGGAGTTCTCAGGAGAGCTGATCCGCGAGGCTCCCTTTGCTGGGGCAACCTGCGCCAGCGGGGATTTTCCTTTCCTTTAAGATTTTTTGTTTACTTCCCTTGCATTTTTTATCCTTTGTATAGATAAATATAGAATGTGTTATAGTAGAGATAAATAAGAAAAATATAGAATGTGTTACAATATACAGACTCTAAGGAGATTTCTTTGCTGCCTAGGGTCCACAGGGCATAGGGGAGAAGGGGAAAAGGTGCTTGTGCTCAGCTAAATGCCCAGGCGTGCAGTGCTGCAGGGGAAACGGCCAGAAGCCCCTTGGCCTTTGGTGGTTCTGCTGAAGCCTTTGTGCTGCCCACAGTGCAGGGGGGCAGGGGCCGGAGCTGCGGGGATCCCTGTGAGAGCGGAGCCTGGAGATGGCCACAAGCCCAGGGCCAGGCAGGAAGCGCCATCCGTGTCCTCCTGCCCGTGTGCTGCTGGCTGCCTTGCTGAGGGCTCCCAGGTGCCTCTGGATGGGGCTGCTTTGGAGCTGCTGTGGGGCTGCAGCACTGCTGCCGTGTAGCTTGGCCGTGCTGGGGCAGCCCCTGAGGGGATGGGGCCCCGAAGGTATGTGGTGCTGCAGAAGCCCTGACAGGATGAGGCAGTGGAAAGGAACAAGGGGCATGTGTGAGAGAGTGGGTGGCAGGAAGCTCCAAGGGGGCAGGAGGCCCCTGAGGAGCCAGGGTGCTGGGAATCCCTGAGGAATTGGGTGTCAGAGGGCACAAGCAGCCCCCAGGCAGCCGCCTTGTCCCTGGCACCCGGCTGCTCTGGCACTTCCCCAGAGCGTCTCCCAGGCCTGCGGCAGAAGCCCTCGAGGCCAGGCCTCAGCAGGAGGGTGGGGGCACCCCTGAGGTGCCCAGGCTGGGCTGGCTGGGCACAGGGACGGCGGGGGGCTGCTGCCAGGGCACGGCCACTGGGTGCTGCCAATAAAGGGCAGGGGCAGAGGCAGGGCTGGCGGCCGTCCCGGGCCCTGGCGGCTCCCAGGCCACGGTGCCGTGACCGAGGCCCCCCTGACCCAGAGCTCTGGGCCCGCAGAGCTGCTGCCACCATGGCGAGGGCGGCCGCGTCTCCTCCAGCAGGGCTGCGGAGTGGCTGCTGCCCCGGCGGCTCTGGGCCCCGCAGAAACAGCACCAGAGCGGGCTCAGCAACAGCAGCACCCGAACGGCGGCACCTGCTCGGCCAGGCGTCCGCACCCGCCGGGATGCCAGACGGGGGGAGCCCGGGGGCACAATGGCCCCTGCTTTGGCAAAAGGCTCAGCAGAGTAGGCCACAATGGCTCTCTCTTGACTTGCCATCCTCACAGCAACGCTTGGCTGCTTCAGCTGCTGCCTGTGCCCCTGACTGACTTCCATGGCCGGGCTTGAGGGCAGACTCGCCTCCCACAGGCGGCGTCCCAAGGCAGCGCCACTGGTGCCATGGGCAGAGAGACACTCTGATGGGGCACCTGCCCTGCCATGCAGCTGCCCTCCCTCTCCTCTATGCAGGCACCCTAAAGACACATGCATCAGCTCTGAAACGAAATCCTGGACTTGCCTGGAACAAAGGAGGTGCTGGGGAAAACCCGGCACTTCCATGGGTCACTTTTCCTCTCCACTTGGGGAATCACAGAATGAAAGAACACTTTGCCTTGCAAAGTATCACAAAGATCATGCGGTTCCCACCACCACCCTGCCGTGGGCACAGGTGCTGTGCAGGCACAGCTGTCACTAGAACTGGAAGAACACTTTTCCATGTTTACCTTTTCCTCCCCTGCATTTCAAGCTAACATGAAAAATTCAGCTGGTTACAGCTGATTTATGCAGCTCACAAGATCTGGATTCTCCAGTGGGCCATGGTATGTCCATTCAGCCTTTGTTAGACCATCCAGATGGAGCTCAGCCCTGTGCAGCCTAGGCACAGGCAGCAGGCTGGTGCATTTCAGCATGCCAAAGCCTTTGGGGCTTCCTGTGCATGCTGAGGCTCCTGAATCCTGTGGAGACTGAAAGCCTGGTCAGAGAAAAAGCCAGATAAACTTTCCCAGAAATGGTTCGAGCAAGTTTTGAGAAGGCAGAGAGAAAGAATGAAAACAATCTTGCAGCTGGAGTTTGAAACAGTTGTTTTCTCATCAGATGCTTTACCAAAGGGTGGTCCCTAAGAAATCAATGGGTGACAGGTTAAGAGCCAATCAGCTGCTGGGTGAACAATGTTGGTTATAAGTACGGGGAGATTGTAAGAAAGGAAGCATTTTTGCCATCTTAAAATGCATGGAGTGTGTCACTTGTTTATCCGTGCCATACTCAACAGTGTCACGAATCCATTCTTGAATTCCCCGTTAGCTCTGTGCAGCACATTAGAACACAGGAATGGCCTCTTTGGCTTATTCTTGGCTTTGCTGCTCTTGCCTAAAGTAGTCATAAGGAGTATATTCCAATGTAAAAATTATAGCTGAACACCAGGAAATTTTTCGGTATTGTTTCAAACTAAACCCTTGTGTGACTGTTCAGAGACTCTGAAATCCAATGTAAAAATGACAGTTTCCATATTTAAGAATCCCAGAAATGGCAGGGCTGGCAGACTCAAAAACGTTGACATGTGATTCATCTGGTCAAGGATTTGAATGCTAATGCAGAAATTACAAAACTGTTACAAGTAGTTTTCATTGGCTCCCCCACTTAAATGGCAGCAGCATACTTCCAAGGGACAGGGTATGACACTGGGGACAGTGCTTGGCACTTAATGGCTTCAGATCTGGGAGAAAAATGTTTTGCCCGGCTTCACCCAGGAGTTCAGGTGTTCCCAGGGCTTTGATGGACTGGTCACTGCAGTAGCTTTCACTAAATGCAAAAGGATGGAACAGAAGAACTTCTGGAGAAGGTGCCCTGGGGATAGGGAGAAATCCTCGAAAACGGTCAGCAGGCTCTGGAAAGCATTCAATAAAACATCAAAAAGAGATGTTGCCCTGTGACTTTTCAGGCACAACTCTTTGCGTCTGGACGAAATATTTGCCTTGCATCAGCTACGACACAGATAGATGGGCAGCAACTGGAGCGTTGAACATCGCAGACTGGGCTAGTGTTTTTCCCAGAAGAACTGACAGAAGACCACATTGTTGTGGTGTGTTGCAATATCCTGTTTTACCTTCTCCCTTCCCCCTCGCCCCTCGCTGAGTGTGCCCTGTCAATCAGGCTAACATACCAGCAAGGCGTCGTGTGATAGGTGACCCTAGTACCTGGAGACCCTGCCCCTTCACCTGGTTGGTGACTCACCTGTCCCCTCCCCTTCCCTGTCCTGAGCTTAAAATGTGAATGAGACCATGCGGCCGCATTCTGTTACCAGCAGTGGCCCAGTGCAGACGTATCTGTACTCATGGAATAAACATCTGGCTACCTTCTAGCAGAATCCATTCCCTTTCTCTCCACCATCGCCAGAAGCTCTCTCCTGAGGAGAACGGAGTCCTGTCTTGTGCCCCGCTGCACTTTGCCGCCAGCCAAGGTACCTCTGGGGTTAAACACCACAGTGCTGCCTCTGGCCAAGCAGCGAAGGTCAGAACTGGCCTGGGCACCATCTAACTGGTTATATTGGGATACATATTCCAATATATTGGCGTCCCTGTGGGTGGCTCGACTCTGCAGCCCGAAAAAGGACTCGCAGTTCCTCAGAGAAGCTTCTGCCAGCCGTGCATCCAGCTGAAAGGAGCCTGGCTTCAAGACTCCCAGCTAGAGACTTTGGGAATACTCCCAGAAAAAGTTTCGTGGACTGTTCGGCGCCTTTGGAAAGCCCTGCTTCATTGTGGTGAACAGATTTTCCAGAGGGAGAAAAGGGCAGCCTCTCTTGCACCCAGAGAGAGGTCCTTTTCCGGTGGAGACCTGCCTGCCTGTACCCAGCCTACAGCTTCCATTTCACGTGAGTATCTCTGCTTTCGGTAGAGCAGAAGCTCAAAAACAGACTCTGCCGCGAGTTCTGTTCCTTTTTGCCTTTGCATTTTGGCTGCGCAGCCCCACAGACGAGAATTCATAGCGTTCTAGTTTAGCTTTCCTGCTGCGTGTTTCACTGTTTTTTAGAATTCGCGCCGGAGCGGGATCGCTCTCTGCCCTTCCCCCCGGCTCAGCAGCGTGTTCAGACACGTGTTAGGAGATTTCTTTCTCTTTCTCTTTGCGGGAGAGGGGGGGGCTCTCTTTCCACGTGGCCGGGGGACCTGCAAGGTCGGGCGTGCTCTGCACACGCGGCGGCGGGGGGGGGGGGCGTCCCGGTTTCGGCTGCCACGTGGAGTGGCTGCTCCCTCTGCTCCGCGGGGGTGCTGCATTCCACGGCGGGGGAGGCTTTGTTTCTGCCTCTGTTCGGCAGGGCGTGCCCTGCCGCTGCTGCCCGGGAATTTTAAAAGCATTATATACAGCTGCATTGTGAAGCTTTTGTCTGCTCGTTATCGCTTTCTATCTGTGGTTTTTTTAGAAATTGGTAGCTGATTTTAGCTTTGTTTTTGGTCAGGCGGGATTAAGTACTTTGCTTTTTATCATGGGTTCCAAACTTAGCATTGTACAAAGGGGAGTGTATTATGATATTGTTAGCATTCTAATCAAGAGTAATTTGAAATTCTCTAAAGGAAAATTGAAACAGTTTATAAGATGGCTTTTTCTGCAGTTCCCAAACATTTCCCCTGAAGAAATCCACAATATTCAATTCTGGGATAAAGTTGGGAATGAATTGATAACCTTAGGACAATCTGGCAAATTACCCTCAGCTAAATTTGTGTTCTGGAGTTTGCAAATTCGAACAGCATTGCTCAAACAAAAGGAAATGGAGAAAAAGCCAAATGTAAAGCCATGTGCCTCTGCTCTCCCTGTTCCTCCCTCTCCCTCTAAAACCCCTAAACCTCTTTCCCCAAAAAAATCCCGAGCACGTGTTAGCTTTTCGGAGAGCAGTGATGTCCAAAATGGCCCCCAGTCCCTAGGGGGTGCACAAGATGGTGGGTGCCACGTGCATCTTCCCAAACCTGGTCTTCTTCTTCCCAAAATCCTCTTAAGCATCCCAAATTCCTCCCTCCCCTCTCCTCCTGTTCCTCGTGACACCTTCCCCCTCCCCCCGCCTTTCCTGCAGTACCCTCAGCTCCGCCCCTCTACTCCTGCCAGGGGGCGGCTGCTGACGTGATGTCACCAGGTGACCCCGCCCTCTGTTCCCACGGTATCCCCGCCCCCTGCCAGCCCCTTGACCCCGCCCCCTGTTCCCACGGTATCCCCGCCCCCTGCCAGCCCCTTGACCCCGCCCCTTGTTCCCACGGTTTCCCCGCCCCTTGCCGGCTCCCTGTCCCCGCCCCCTCCCCGGGTTCCCACGGTGGGGACACACCCACTGCCTGTCCCCAAACCTGTAGCTGTGATCCCAATGCTTCTGATTCAAGGGATACAGAGCAGGGGACAGCAGACCCAATGCATGGTGCCATGTTGTCACTGGCCCCTGTTATGTTTCAGCCTGCAGCTCAAGCTGGAGCAGCCCCAACTGCTAATTGGAGTTCTTTTGGACGACAATTGATTAAAGAGATCTGTAAATCTCATAAAGAATATGGTCCACACAGTCCATATTTCCGTGGCCTTTTAAATTCTGAATTAAGTAGGACTATTGTGGTTCCACATGATTTAAAACAATTGTTTTCATGTCTCATGACATCCACGGAATTCAAATTATGGGAATCAGCATTGAAACAACTGCTAAAAGATGCTCTCCCAAGCTTACAGGCTGATCCAAACACAGCAAAAGACAACAATGGTAACCTTATTACTATTGACCACCTCTGTGGTGAGGGTCAATGGTCTTCTCCCTCAGTCCAAGCTGCTGCAATTCCTGCAGAAACACTTGAGAAAGTAAAGGAAGCAGCTGAAAAGGCATTCTTTTCCCTCCAACCTGAGGGGCCTTTTGAGCCCTATAGTAAAATCAACCAACTACCATCAGAGCCTTTTGTGAAATTTGTAGAAAGGCTAACTAGAGCCATTGAAATACAAGTTAAAAAGGAAAATGCAAGGGAAGCAATTTTAGAAGAAATAGCGTTTACAAATGCAAATGAACAGTGTCGAGCAGCAATCCTGAGCCTTCCTATGGAACCTTCCCCTACATTAAAAGATATGCTTCTAGTCTGTAACAGGAAAGTGCCTCTGATGAGTGTTGCTGAAGACTCCAGACCAAGGCTGCTGCCAAGACCACCTCAGCGTGTTGCTGTTGCCAGCCCTGCACCTTCTCTTTCAGCACAGCAGTACCCTGGGCAGCAGCGGAGACCGGCAATGGTTGAGCCCACTAAACCATGCCTGCTTTGTAATAAGCTAGGGCACTGGAGTAACCAGTGCCCCCTGAAAAGGGAATTTGATGAATTTAAAAATAGCAGGGGAGGAGAACTGCAAGCCCTCCCTGGGGGTCAACAACAAAAAAACGAAGAATAAAGCGCCAGCCTGCCAGGCGTGCAGACATAAAAGGAGCAGGCCAAGAGAATAAGGGTAGTAAAATAAATCAAGCGCGCGATAATATTAACATTTGTGTAAGTGAAGCAGGTGCTTCAAAGACCAAGTCCACTAGTCCACTGTTAAATGTGAAACAAAATAACCTTTGTTATGATTTAAGTGATTCTGTATTAACCGCATCTTCTGTCAATGAGCCTTACAGGTTGCAGCTGACAGAGTCACTCCACCTGAAGGACACTGACTGGCATTTTGTCTCTGTAAATCCTGAACAGAAAGGTACTTGGAACCAAATTCGTTGTAAGTACATCATCACTGGGGACAAAAACACACCACAAGAGATCGAAATTGCTCCGGGACTGACAACATCAGATCCCAAGCAATTTGTTCTCAGCCTGCACTGTTTCCACCCACCCCTGTTTCTTCCTAAGGGACAAATTGTTGCTCAAGCTATCCCTGTGCCATCTTTACCTGAAAATGTCGATAAACAAGGGCCCACAGTCGCCCGGGTCCAAGTTATTGGGACAGATAAACCCAAATTGTGGTGCAATGTCAGTGGGGGTGGGGAGTCTAAACGCATTGAAATGCTTGTAGACACAGGTGCAGACTGCACAGTGATTCCAGTACAAGACTGGCCAGCACACTGGCCTTTACAAAATGTTGCTGGTCACCTTCGAGGTGTAGGAGGTCTGCAATTGGCAAGGCAATCCAAAAGCATTATTCAATTCGAGGGTCCAAACGGACAATTGGCAAATATCCGTCCATTTGTGTTAGATTATTCAGAACCTTTGTTAGGGAGAGATTTAATGGCCCAGTGGGGTGTCACAATTAATATTCCAGACTCTCCACAGCATTTTTGTGCAGCAGTCATTAAACAACAGCGCCCCACTCAAAAACTTAAGTGGAAAACAGACGAACCAGTTGATGTGAAACAGTGGCCACTCAGTAAACAAAAAATAAAAGTGCTTGAAGAACTAGTACAAGAGCAACTAAGAAAGGGCCACATTGTAGAGACCATGTCCCCATGGAACTCTCCAGTGTTTGTCATCCAAAAAGCTGACAAAAAGAGGTGGCGACTTCTCTGTGACCTCCGACAAATTAATAATGTAATTGAAGATATGGATTCTCCCCAGCCTGGTATGCCATCCCCAACAATGCTTCCTCAAGATTGGAAATTAGCTGTTATTGATATTAAAGATTGTTTTTTCCAAATCCCATTGCACCCTGACGATGCACCGCGTTTGGCATTCTCTGTCCCTTCTATCAATTCAGAAGCTCCTATGAAAAGGTACCATTGGACTGTTCTTCCTCAGGGCCTGAAGGTATCTCCAGCTATCTGCCAGTGGTATGTCTCCTCACTGCTTTCCCCAGTGCGTGCAGCCGCAGAGAAGGCCATCATCTATCATTATATGGATGATATCCTTGTGTGTGCCCCCAATGATGATTTACTAACACATGCGCTTGACCTAACGATCGATGCATTGATTGTTGCAGGGTTCGAGCTCCAAGAACAGAAAATTCAAAAGATGCCACCTTGGAAGTATTTGGGCTTAGAAATTGGAAATAGGACCATTGTTCCTCAAAAACTAGAAATCAATCCAAGGATCAAGACCCTTGCGGATGTCCACAAGTTGTGTGGGTCTTTGAATTGGGTAAGACCATGGCTTGGTCTGACTAATGAAGACCTTGCCCCTCTTTTCAATTTATTGAAAGGGGGAGAGGACCCAGGTGCTCCTAGGTCTATTACCCCAGAGGCACAGAAAGCTCTAGAAAAGGTTCAGATTGCAATGTCCACAAGACAGGCCCACCGATGCCGGCCTGATCTGCCATTCAAATTTATCATCCTAGGTAAGTTGCCACACCTCCATGGAATTATTTTCCAGTGGGAGGAAAAACAAACACCTAAGGCAAAGGACACACCAAAAAAGGACCGGGACCAGAGGGACTCTCTCTTGATCATAGAATGGGTTTTCCTCAGTCACAAAAGGTCCAAGAGGCTGACAAAGCCTCAAGAGCTGATAGCAGAACTGATCCAGAAAGCAAGGACCCGGATCAGGGAGTTAGCAGGATGTGATTTTAAGTGCATTCACATTCCAGTTGAGTTAAAATCAGGTCAAAATACTATGAAAATACTGGAACAATTGTTTCAAGAAAATGAAGTGTTGCAGTTTGCTCTGGATTCCTACTCAGGACAATTTTCGGTAGCACGGCCCGCTTGCAAATTGTTTGAACAAGATGTTCAATTTACTTTAAAATTAAGAACTGTTCTAAGTAGGAGACCTTTAAAAAGGGCTCTGACTGTCTTTACAGATGCGTCCGGGAGGTCCCACAAGTCTGTTATGACTTGGAAAGATCCTCAAACCCAGCAGTGGGAGACGGACATTGCTGAGGTGGAAGGTTCACCTCAGGTTGCTGAATTGGCTGCGGTTGTTAGGGCTTTTGAAAGATTCTCAGAACCATTTAATCTGATTACAGACTCTGCATACGTGGCAGGAGTAGTATCCAGAGCAGATCAAGCAATACTGCAAGATGTATCTAACATTGCACTTTTTGAATTGCTTTCCAAACTGGTAAAGTTAGTCACTCACCGAGAGCAACCCTTTTATGTGATGCATGTCAGGTCACACACTGACTTGCCAGGGTTTATTGCTGAAGGCAACAGAAGGGCAGATGCTCTTGCTGCGCCTGCAGTGATGGCCACTCTCCCAAATGTTTTTGAACAGGCAAAAATCAGCCACCAGCTTTTCCACCAAAATGCACCTGGCCTGGTTCGCCAGTTTAACATCACTCGAGAACAGGCCAAAGCGATTGTGGCCACGTGCCCAAATTGCCAACAACATGCACTCCCTACAGTGAGTACGGGAGCAAACCCAAGGGGACTGAACAGTTGTGAACTGTGGCAAACAGATGTAACACACATACAGGTTTTTGGACGGCAGAAATATGTTCATGTTAGTGTAGATACCTTTTCTGGAGCGGTCTATGCTTCTGCCCACACAGGAGAGTCATCTATTGATGCTATTAAGCACCTCTTACAGGCCTTTTCTTTCATGGGCATCCCCAAGGAGCTGAAAACTGATAATGGGCCTGCTTATAAATCCAAGGAATTCGGGAGCTTCCTGCAGCAATGGGGAGTAGAGCACAAAACTGGCATCCCCTACTCCCCTACAGGTCAAGCCATTGTAGAAAGAACTCACCGTGATATTAAAAGGGTCCTGGACCAGCAACAACAGGTTCTGAAGGTAGAACCTCCCCACATCCGGTTATCCAGGGCACTATTCACAATCAATTTTCTGAATTGTTCTTTTGACAGCCTGAACCCACCCATCCTACGCCACTTTGGGGGGAGCAGTCACAGGTTGATGAAAGAAAAACCTCCGGTTTTAGTAAAGGATCCTGAGACTTGGAAAATGGTGGGACCTTACAAATTGGTTACTTGGGGACGTGGATACGCCTGTGTGTCCACCCCCTCTGGTTTAAGGTGGGTTCCTTCCAAATGGGTAAAGCCCTATGTTCCCAAAGTCTCAGAGAAATCTGCAGAAGCACCCCAGGTTGCTCACGCTGCCTGGAGAAGAAAACGCCGCACGCGTTCTCTGGAGGAAATTCCATTTAAGCCTCCTATCTGGAATAGTTTGTAATATATGTTTGTCTCAAGTTTTTGTACCAGTTTAGATCCCACTGTTCGTGTGTAGCCTCGAGACGTCATGAGACCGAGCCTGCTTCTCGTCCTACTCGTGATCATCCCACCTGCAATCTCCTACATAGTACTGCAGCCCAAACCACATATGGACTACCTCGATAAAGGTTCTCAGACATCAACAGAGAAACTGACAACGAGCTGAATGGACTTTTCAATGGCTAAAGACTCTCGGGCTGGTTGGGATCTATTCTGAAAACTGTAATTTTAGTGCTGTTTATTTTAGTTGTAGTTATTGTAGTTTTTAGCATTGTTTTTGGAGTAATCAGACGCATGGTTCTCAAGTTAATCTCAAGCTCATCTCCCCCTCCTGAGGTCTACCATTTGGAAGCCCTCAGTGCTCCAGTGGATGACCTAGAAGCCTCAGTAGAATCATTCTGCACCATAAACACAGTCCTCTTCTTTTTAAACAAAACTAGGGGGAGATGTTGTGGTGTGTTGCAATATCCTGTTTTACCTTCTCCCTTCCCCCTCGCCCCTCGCTGAGTGTGCCCTGTCAATCAGGCTAACATACCAGCAAGGCGTCGTGTGATAGGTGACCCTAATACCTGGAGACCCTGCCCCTTCACCTGGTTGGTGACTCACCTGTCCCCTCCCCTTCCCCTGTCCTGAGCTTAAAATGTGAATGAGACCATGCGGCCGCATTCTGTTACCAGCAGTGGCCCAGTGCAGACGTATCTGTACTCATGGAATAAACATCTGGCTACCTTCTAGCAGAATCCATTCCCTTTCTCTCCACCATCGCCAGAAGCTCTCTCTCCTGAAGAGAACGGAGTCCTGTCTTGTGCCCCCGCTGCACTCTGCCGCCAGCCAAGGTACCACTGGGGTGAAACACCGCAGCGCTGCCTCTGGCCCAGCAGCGAAGGTCAGAACTGGCCTAGGCACCATCTAACTGGTTATATTGGGATACTTATTCCAATACCACATGAAACATGACAGTGCCTCTGTGCAATCAAATCGTCCAGGGAAACTCAGCAGCTGATGGTGTTGTGGTGCTACTGCCAATCCCTTCCATGAAAAAATCCTTTCAGGACTGACTAACAGCTTCTGCCCTCTGACAGAGACCAAGTGCTGCCAGCAGTTGCTCCAGGTGCTGCGGCCATCAGCCCCTGCAGGAAGGAGCACAGCCCCCAATGCACGTGGGCTTTGGCTCCCTGTGGCACAGAAGCCCCCCGGGGGCACAGGACTCTGGGGCGGGAGACGGGCACCAGCGCTGCCAGGGCTCGGGGGGGTGGCAGCTCTGCTTGGGCAGGGACTCTGCCCCAGCTGCTGATGTCAGCGCTGCCCGGGCCCCAGGGCTCAGAGCAGCATTGGTGCCCGGGCCCACACGTTCCCTGTGCGAGTCACACCGGCGGGTTTAGGATGGCCTGGGCCAGGACGTGTCCCAAGGAGGCCGTGCCACCTTCTCTGGAAGGGCCCGTGCCCTTCCCAGCACGGCTGCGTCGGCAGCCCTGGGGGCTCCTTCTGCTGCCCTGAGCCCGCAGAGCAGGGCAGCGTTTGCTGATGCTCTGAGCCCTTCCTAAAGATCCTGTGGGGCTGCCTTAGACACCTGGGGCCAGGCATTCCTTCCAGCCTGGGCCACTTTGGCTGGGCTGGGGGCGGCCCCAGGGCAGGCGGCAGTGTGTGCAAGGGCCCTTGGTGACACGCTGCAGCACGGTCACTGTGACATGGAAAGGGTGTCCAAGGGCCCTTTGTGACAAGTGGTGACACAGGAGCTGGCGGTGACAGGAGCAGGCCACAGTGCTCGGAGCACGCGACGGGACAGGACGGGACAGAGCGGTGCCGTGAGGAGCCCCCGCACAGCGCGCTCGTTCGTGTCCCCCCCGCAGCTTTTCCGAGGCATTGTTCCTGCAGCTGAGCTTGAGGCCAGACCACAGGACTTGCTGAGCCGTGGTCTCCCCAAGGTTTTACTTCTGCAGGTGCCCTCGAGGCCAGATCACAGCCCTCGACAGGAGTCTCCTGCCCTTGTGGCAGGAGCCCATGAGAGCGAGTGCAGGACTTGCTGTCCTGCAGCCTTCCTGAGGCTTCCCACTTGAAGGTGACTTCCAGGCACAATTGAAGGACTTGGTGACTTGGAGCTTTTCCAAGGCATCTCTCCTTCAAATAGCCACAAATCCAGTCAAAGGTATGGAGCAGAGACCCCCAATAGTGCCCAAGCTGGCCTGGGTGGAGGAGGAGGAAGAAGGCCCTGCAGCTGCCCCATCACAGGAGACCGAGGAGGTGGTGCCATTCCAGCCACCGCAGGAGGGTGAGTGGCAGAGCCTGACTGTGGGACTGGTGCCTGCAGCCAGCCCCACCTGGGCTGGGCCTGCGTCCCGCTCAGGCCAGCACCGTGCTGCAGCACCCATGAAACAGCCCCGGCATCCTGCCCTTCCCCTACATTTTTGTCTGCAAATTCATCAAGAGAATGCGGGGAAGAGACCATGGTCAGGGGGCACTGGGCCAGACGTATTTCCCCCATTTCCAAACCAAACCACGCTGCCCTCCTGTCTATGCTTGTAAAGGAAGATTTTTACTTCCAAACCAAGTAAGCAGCCGTGGCCGGGTTTTTGATCCTCCCACGGATTGCTTGGCCCCCCAAGCCACGCGTCGGCTGTGTGAGTTTTGGGGGGCCACATGGCATGGGCGGGAAAGGGGAAACCCTTTGTCGGGGGAAGCTGGGAAGTTGCCCCCTTGGCAGCTTTCCAAGTCTCCCTGTGCCTTTCCAGGGCCCCCCATGGTGAGGTTCATCCACCAGGGCTCCTCCAATGATTGTGAGAGCACAGGCGGGGACGACCCCCGCGCACTCGCTAAAAACACAGCCAATGACGCAGGGGTGACGTCCGGGCCGGGGGCCCCGTCCTGTGACAGGTATGGGGCCCACCTGCCCACAGGGCTCAGGCCTCCCCACCCCCATCCCTGTACAGCCGGGCCCAGGTGTCTGCCAAAAAAGGGACCCCCAGGGCCCTCTGGCTGCTCCCTTTTCCCACCCCTGGAGTCAGCCCTAACCCTGCTCCCATGCCCCCTCCCTGCCCCTCAGGGCCCCGTCCCCACAGGGCTGGGCTCCTGGCTGCTGCTGGCCAGGCCAGTGGGCAGGGCAGAACTGGCAGCCAGCCAGCTCCCCCGGGGCTGTGTCTGGAGGGGCCCTGGACAGAGTCTGACCCCACAAGCTGCCCATGGCCATGGGGAAAGCCATCATGGGCTCAGCCGGGGACTGGGGAGCTGGCACGCGGATCCTCCTGGAGTGCGGGGGAGCGGCCAGTGCACAGCACGTGCACCCCCGATGGGGGACAAAGGGGTGTCTTTTGCCTGGTGTGAGTTTTGACCTGGCCTTTTGGCCCCAACCCCCGCCCCTCCACACGCTCCATCCTCCTTCCCCCACTGCATCTGCCCCTCAGGCGCGGGCCAAAAAACCGTGCCCAGGGCAGCTTCAGGCCACCGGGGGGGGCCCCCGTGCTCGCCCTGCCAAGGTCTCCCCGGGGCCTCTCCCTGCCACGCTGGCCCCTGCCACACGGACACGTCGGCACGACGCTGTCTCGGGGGTTTTGTCCTTTGCGGCAACCTGGTGTGTGGAAGTTTCCTCCAGGTGCCCTGTCTGCCAGAATTAAAGGTGTATTTCCCCTGCCTTTTTGTGCATCTGCTATTCCAAGTTTTCTTCAGCCTCTGGATAGCCAAAGGGAGGTCGATACGTTCTGGAAGTGCCGGAAGAGCAGGGCCTTTCCCACCCCCCCAACAGGTGCTCCTCCCACTCCCCTGTCCTCCCACGGGCCGCAAGGAGCCAGTGCTGCCAGTGGACCTGGGCTTTGCTGTGCTCACAGGTTTGCAGTGCAGCCCTGAAGCCCCCTGTCTGCCGTTCCGCGCAGGATGTGGTGGTGGCAATAGAAGCTGTGTGGCGGGACCCTGCCTCTCTTGAAACCCACCACTATGCTGTGGCTTGTCCAGGTGAGACCCCCTTCTCCCCATCCCTTGACATTTCTGCTCTTTTTCCCAGGGTTCCCACAAAATCCCCGTGGTCGGGGCCCCAAGTCCCCTCCTTGCCGGGGGGGCGGCCAAAACACTGGAAAAAGCTGGGAGAGGAGGGTCCCCACGAGAAACCCAAGGGTCCCAAACGGCCCGGTCACCTTGCTGGAAAGGTGGGGGGGGAAAGATGAAAACTCTGTGAGTCATGGGGAGAGCTTTGCCCCACTGCTCAGGGTCTTGTTTTTTTCCCTCTTGTCAAAATCTTTTTGCCATTCAGCCATGCATTTTGTAGGGGATTGCTTTCCCTTGGCCTGCTCAGGAAGGATGCCTACTGGGTTTCCCCCTTTTCCCTGGCATTCCTTGGGAGGTGGCCTCAGGGCCAGCGCTCCCTGGCTGAGCTGCCTCCCGCTCTCTGCCCTTCTTACCCCACACCCAAAACGGTGCCGTGCCCTGTGCGCTGCCTGGGGCGGCCCTGTGCGGCCCCGGGGCCCCGCCGGCCGCCCCCCTGTCTCCCCCTGCCCGTGTTGAGGTCCTCGAGTGCCTGGATTTGGGGGGAATGCAGTGACAGCATTCTGGAGCTAAAGGACAGAACCCCAGAGCGACCAAAAGGAGGGGCACTTGGGGCTCAGAGGCCCCTAGGGGCTGGGCAAGAATCCCCCCATGGTAGAAGGGGGGGTGGTGAAGCCCTGCAGGCAGGTGGGGCTGGGCAAGGGAGTCGCTTTGGCCTTGCCTGGGCTTTGGGCGTGGGGGGGCTTCCCAGCTCTCCTCCCCCCGCTCCAGCTGCCCCGTGCTCGCGACAGGCCTTTGGCCCCCCTTTGGGCCCGCGGCGCAGGGTGGGCCTTTCACAAACCCTTTTGGGTTCCAACAGGCGAAAAAATGCGGAGCCTGATGAAAGGTTGTGGGCTCCTGCAGGAAAACGTCGACATGATCAGGTTACCCTTCTTCTATCAGATACTCGCTCCCGGATAATGGGCCCCTAACCCCCCCCCTGGCCCTGCAGCTGGGGGGAGGCGCCCTGCCCTCTTTTTACCAGTAAGGCTCTGTGCCCACAGCCCGGCCCCGGGGGGCCCCGACATTGGGCCCCTGGGAGTGCGGCCTTTCCCTGGGGGGCCTGAAGCGGATGCTGAGCTCTTTTGCCCCTTTCCCTTTAAAGGAGGATAGCCAGGTGCAGCTGGCTCCATGGGGGTCTTTTAAGAGAGCTGGACCATTAAAACCAATGATGGAAGAAAGCCCCGAATCTCACGTGCACCGAGCCGCTCCCTCTCTACTTCCATGCCCTGATGGGGAAAAGAATGTTGCTCGGGGGCACTTGTGGCCCGGCTGGAGCCCTGGGAAGGGGCCGCTTGCCTCCTGCCCTGGCACCTTGCAGCCTCCCAGGCTGGGCACTGGGGGGCTCCTTTGCCATGGATGTGGGGGGCACCTGGCCCCTTGCTCGCTTCCAGGCCTCCTTTTTAAGTCTGCATTCTGCAGCAGATTCCTGAAAGAAGGGAAACTCGAACAAATCCGAAGGGGGATCAGACTGGAGGTTCGGGGAGACCTGGAAAAAAACGCCCGGGAACCTCGCCTGGAGAAGGGGCCCCCGAGGGCGGTGCTCAGTTGCGGGGGGGGAGCTGTGCCCCCGCCCGCGTGCGGCCAGAGGCCCCCCGGGGGTCTTTCCCGGGTCCCGTGGGCCCCAGCCGGGGGGTCCCTTGAGCCCCGGCAGGGGGGCTGCGAAACCGGCCCCCGCGGCCCCCGGGCAGCAGCCGGCCTCTGCCCCCTGCCCTCGGGAGCCCTTGGCCAGCGGCTGCTGGGCCCCGGGCCCCAGGGCTCTCGGCCCCGGGGGGGCCGGGGCGGGCAGGCAACGCCCGGGCCCGGGGTGAGCCCGCCCAACCCTTCCCTCCGCCGCTTCTGCAGCTGGCAGAGGCAGAGCAGGCGGCGAGCACCTGCGCCGGGCCCCCGCGCTACCTGCGGCCCCAGGACGCCCGCGAGAGGCGGGCCCTCAGGGTTTATGGGGGAGCCCCGAGCCCGGGGGTGCCCTTCCCCTCCCCGGCCCCGGCCCCCCCGCAGCTCGGCCCCACCCGCCTGCTCCCCGGGGCGCCAGCCGGGTGCCCCGGCGCCTGGAGCCCCGCCGGCCGGGGCGTTGCTGCTGCCGCCCCCTGGAGCCCTGCCCTGGGGGCGGCCCCGCGTGCGGCAAGGGCCGGGGAGCCCCGCCGGGGCCCCAGCCCGGCGGCCCAGCGCCGGGAGTCCGTGGGAGGAGCTGTGCCGCTGGGGGCCCTGACAGGCTCTGTGTCCAGGCATGGCCCGGGGGGACCCGAGGGGGCAGCAGCAAGGCTGCAGCTATCGCACCGGGGGGTGAGGGCGCGGGGGTGACGCGGGGTGGGGGGGAGAGCTGGAAAAACCCTGCCCCGGCGCAAAGGGGGTGCTCCCATGGGGAGAGCACCTGACATTTTAGGGCCCTATGGGCCATTGGGGCCGGCAGCTTTTGGGGTATCCCTTGCTCCCTGTCTTTCGTGGGCCCTGGCAAGAGCCCGGGGGGATGGCCCTTCGGGGGGTCTCCTTGGGGTCCTACCGATCTGGCTCTGACCTTGGGTCGTTCCTCTCTCTTGCAGCCCTCGAACCCCCGACGGGGGAATGAGCAGTGCCATGTCAGAGCTGGCAATTCAAACACTGGGATGTCTCGAGCAACAGCGAGTGGGCGATGCTCCACTTCCCGAGGCTGCACGATGGCTGGCAGGGCTAGGGGTGGCTTGGCCCCGTCTGCCGCGGTCCCCTGGTGCACTGTGGAGTTCCAGGAGAGCTGATCCCCGAGGCCTCTTTGTGGGGGCCCTGCGCCAGCGGGGATTTCCTTTCCTTTAAGTTTTTTGTTTACTTCCCTTTCATTTTTTTTTCCTTTGTATAGATAAATTGAAAGTGTTATAGAGAGATAAATAAGAAAAATATGAATGTGTTACAATATACAGACTCTAAGGAATTTTTTTGCTGCCTGGGGGCCACAGGGCATAGGGGAGAAGGGAAAAGGTGCTTGTGCTGCTAAATCCCGGGTGCAGGCTGCAGGGGAAACGGGCCCGAAGCCCCTTGGCCTTTGGTGGGTTTTGCTGAAGCCTTTGTGCGGGGCCCCCAGTGCAGGGGGGGGGGGGGGGCGGAGCTGCGGGGGTCCCTGTGAGAGCGGGGCCTGGAGATGGCCACACCCCCCCGGGCCGGAGGAAGCCCATCCGTGTCCTCCGCCCGTGTGCTGCTGGGCTGCCCTTCTGAGGGTCCCAGGTGCCCTGGGTCGGCTGTTTGGGGCTGCTGTGGGGCTGCACACGCTGCCGTGAGCTTTGGGCCCTCTGGGGCAGCCCCCGGGGGATGGGGCCCCGAAGGATGTGGGGCTGCGAAGCCCGACAGGGTGAGGCAGTGGAAAGGAACAAGGGGGATGGTGAGAGGGGGGGGGCAGGAAGTCCAAAAGGGGGAAGAGGGCCCCTGAGGGCCAGGGGGTGGGGGAATCCTGGGAATTGGGTGCAGAGGGGACAAGCAGCCCCCCGGCAGCCGCCTTGTCCTGGCCCCCGCTGTCTGGGACTTCCCCAGAGGTCTCCCAGGCCTTGCGGCAGAAGCCCCCGAGGCCAGGCTCAGCAGGAGGGTGGGGGACCCCTGGGTGCCCAGGCTGGGCTGGGTGGGCACGGGACGGGGGGGGGGTGTGCAGGGCACGGCCCCCTGGTGTGCCAATAAAAGGGGAGGGGCAGAGGCAGGGCTGGGGCCCTCCCGGGCCCCGGCGGCTCCCCGGCCCGGTGCCCTGACCGAGGCCCCCCTGACCCTAGCCTGGGCCGCAGAGCTGCTGCCCCATGGGAGGGCGGGCCGGTCTCCTCCAGCAGGGGGGGTGCGGAGTGGCTGCTGCCCCGGGCTCTGGGCCCCAGAAACGCACCAAGGGGGGCTCCCGCAAAAAGCACACCGGAACGGCGGCACCTGCTCGGGCCCCGGCGTCCGCACCCGCGGGGATGCCAGACGGGGGGAGCCCGGGGGGCCCAAAGGGCCCCGTTTGGGAAAAGGGTCAGCAGGTAGGCCACAATGGGTCTCCCTTTACTTGCCTCCTCCAGCAACGCTTGGCTGCTTCAGCTGCTGCCGTCCCCTGACGACTTCCATGGCCGGGGGTGAGGGCAGACTCACCCCCCACGGCGGCGTCCCAAGGGGAGCGCCACTGGTGCCATGGGCAAGGACACTTTGGGGCAAAATGCCCTGCCATGGGGAGCTGCCCTCCCTCTCCCCTATGCAGGACCCTAAAAAACCATGCATAGCTCTGAAACGAAAAACCTGGGGCTTGCTGGGCAAAGGAGGTGCTGGGAAAACCCGGGGTTCATGGGTACTTTTCCCCCACTTGGGGAAACACGAATGAAAGAACACTTTGCCTTGCAAAATTCACAAAGTCTGCGGTTCCCCCACCACCCTGCCTGGGCAAGGTGTGGCAGGCACAGCTGTCACTAGAACTGGAGAACCTTTTCCAGTTTACCTTTTTTCCCCCCCTGCATTTTAAGCTAACATGAAAAAAAACAGCTGGTTTCAGTGATTTTTTGCAGCTCACAAGATCTGGGATTTCCCCGTGGGCCCCGGTATGTCCATTCCCCTTTTTTGACCATCCAGATGGAGGGGCCCGCCCTGGGGCAGCCTAGGCACGGCAGCAGGGGTGGGGCATTTCAGATGCCCAAAAACCTTTGGGGCTTCCTGTGCATGTGAGACTCCTGAATCCTGGGAGACTGAAAACCTTTGGGCAGAGAAAAAAAACAGATAAAACTTTCCCCGAAATGGTTCGAGCAAGTTTTTAGAAGGCGGGGAGAAAGAAGAAAAAAATCTTGAGCTGGAGTTTGAAACAGTTGTTTTTCCCCTCAGTGCTTTACCAAAGGGTGGCCCCAAAGAAATAATGGGTGACGGGGTTTAAAGACCCAATCGCGCGGGGTAAAACAATGTTGGTTATAAGTAGGGGGAGATTGAAAGAAAGAAGCTTTTTTGCCATCTTAAAATGCAGGGAGTGTGTCACTTGTTTATCCGTGCCATATAAACAGTGTCACGAACCCATTCTTAAATTTCCCCGTTAGCTCTGTGCGCACATTAGAACACAGGAATGGCCTTTTTGGGGTTTATTCTTGGCTTTGCTGCTCTTGCCTAAAGTGTCATAAGGAGTAATTCCAATGAAAAATTTTATACTAACACCGGGAAATTTTTGTATTGTTTAAAAACAAACCCCTGTGTGACTGTTCAGAGACCTGAAATCCCCGTAAAAATGACAGTTTCCCTATTTAAAAAATCCAGAAATGGAGGGGTGGCAGACTCAAAAAATTTTAATGTATTTATTGGTCAAGGATTTTTAATGCTAAGCGAAATTCCAAAACTGTTACAAGTGTTTTCATTGGTTCCCCCCCTTAAAAAGGCAGCAGCATACTTCCAAGGGACGGGTATGACACTGGGGCAGTGCTTGGCACTTAAGGGTTCAGATTGGGAGAAAAAAAAGTTTTGCCCGGCTTCCCCCGGAGTTTAGGTGTTCCGGGCTTTGATGCTGGGCACTGCAGTAGCTTTCACAAATGCCAAAGGATGGAACAGAAAACTTTTGGAAAGGTGCCCGGGGATAGGGAAATCCCCGAAAACGGCAGCAGGCTTGGAAAGCATTCAATAAAACATCAAAAAGAGATGTTGCCCTGTGATTTCAGGCACAACTCTTTGCGTTGGGGCAAAAAATTTTTCCTTCCATACGAACAGAAAATGGGCAGCAACTGGGCGTTGAACTCGCAGATGGGCTAGTGTTTTTCCCCGAAGAACTGACAAAAACCACTGAAACATGACAGTCCTCTGTGCAATTATATGTCCAGGGAAAACCCGCAGCTGATGGGGTTGTGGGGCTACGCCAATCCCTTCCAGAAAAAATCCTTCAGGGTGACTAACAGCTTCTGCCCCCTGACACAGCCAAGTCTGCCAGCAGTTTTCTCCAGGTTGCGGCCATCCCCCCTGCAGGGAAAGGACACAGCCCCCCAAAGCACGTGGGCTTTGGTCCCCGGGACAGAAGCCCCCCCGGGGGCACGGACCCCA
>NW_026992933.1:0-25197 GCF_028769735.1 Zonotrichia leucophrys gambelii
TTTTATGTCACAATTCTATACACTATTGTGATTTAGTTTTTCTCAGGATGTATCCCAGAAGGAATATCCCCAGATGATGGTTGTCCGGTTTCCGAAAGAAGAGAGACGAATCCCATCTGGTGAAGTCTAGCCCCCCAGATGTGGGTCCACCTTTTAATTGCAAGGACTATAAATCCCATAACAGTGATGTCCAGCTCCCCATGGTAGAAACTATAAATCCTTGAGTTGATGTTCATCTTCCTTTCTCAAGCTGTTTTTCTCTGCTTTATTAAGGCGTAAGATAAGCATATTTTCTTTATATATCCAAAGCTATAGTTTCAAGAATACGAGCAATATTCTAAAATTATATTTCAAAAGGTTAATATTGCAGAACTCCTAAAGGCTTAACTACAAGCAAAGAGCAACATCCTTCATGCTTTAATTCAAATGCTCCTCAATCAACCAAGGTTAATTGCAAGCAAAAGATAGGTTCAAAAGCCTTCTTCCATGCTTTACTTTCCTCAATTATTATTAGAATTCACAACTGTCCCATTGTTGGTCTCCATATTGCAATCACAAATACACTCATTTTGTACCTGTTTGTACCTGACATGATACACAGCTTTGTATTTCACAGTCCCCCCCTCGCTTGTATAAATTTTCATTTATCTTACTCATTCGTGTCTGGGCTTCAAATCTGGCCAAAACTTTGGAAGCTTTTCCCTTTTTCTCTTCTTTCTTTAATCTCATTATTTTGGATATCTTAGCTGTTTTCTCAAGTTGGCCAACCTCTCCTGTAGCCAATTCCAGGTCTACCACAGCAACCTGCATGCTTTGAACAACTGAGTGGATTAGTCAAATAAAACATGGAATAAGGCAAAGTAGAAACAATAACCCAGCTAATGAACACAATATCATGAACCCTATTTTCTTCCACCAAGCTCCTCCTCCAAGCATCTGGTCCCACCATGAGGCTTGAAGGATGGAATTCCATTTTTGGACTGGGACATGAGCCAGCCTTTTGATCTCTGCTGCAAAACCCCAGATGGTTTCTCAGTAATCATCAATCTCAATGCAGCACTCGAACTCATTGAATTTTCCACACACTCCCCCTTCTTCGGCCAGCAAATAGTCCAAGGCTATTCTGTTCTGATACACAAAAGCTCACACCTGAGTGTGCTGCCGGGTTAACAAGTCCAGGGCCTCTGAGGAGTGATTTGAGACTATATCTACCACTGTCTGTAGTCTAATCAATCAGTTCAGTAGGTAAATCGAGGTCGTATTATCCCCAGCTTCCATCTTGAGCCCAAGTGGCTGGCCCATAATAATCTATTATTCTTTCTGACAGCCACTCTTCTTCTCCCCATTTTTGGTCCCCTCCTGCCCTTGGAAACTCAAGTTTTAATTCTCTTTTTTCTGTGTTCATGTTTTCATATAAGGGTGCTCCTAGAAGGTTACTCTTGGACTTTGGTAGTACAAAGAAGGAGGGTTGTATAATCCCTAAAGTACAGGATGCTTTCCATCTACAGGGCAGTTCACTGTAAGCTTTTTGTCCACAAATCCAATATATACCATTTGGGGCTTTCTATGGTCATTTACTGCCTCAGGTTTTTCCCAGTAAATTCTTAGGGTCTCCAGGGATTGGTACGGGTAAGCTCCAGGACTTTTATGCCAGCCCAACTTTATCTGGTTGTTCCATTCACAATTATTCTCTTTATTTAGGCTCCAGTATCCAGCAGGAGGTGTTGGCTGCCAAGTTCTAGTGTTATGGCTTGAATTTACTGCTAAAGTAGATGTGCAGGGAGTATACCCTACCACTTCAGTATATTTTCTCCCCTCTCTGCTGATGCAAACTGTTCCAATTATTCGATGATTTAAAATCCATCCTTCAGGCCATTTCAATCTTTTGGAAATTTGAGTATGGTTCTATTTTAGAAATTGCTCTGGAGCTAGACTCTCACCTCTCCATGGCTGTTTTTCAGCTGATTTTAATCCCCCACAAATACAACAATTGGATAACTAATTCTGTGGCAATTTCTTGAATTAGATCTACAAAAAGGTTCTTATTTGAAGTCAGAAAACCCCAATCACTATACTGCCATTCTAACCGTTTGTATTGTTCACTTAATTTATTTAGCTTTTCTTGTTCTACTCTTTTCCTTTTTGCTTCTGATTCTTGCTTTTGAAGTTTTTGAGTAAGTTGTTTCATTCTACTCTCGGAGTCTCTTCCTTCTCTGTTCTTTGCTAAACAAAAGAATTTGGTGTATCGCAGACAAATTTGTTCATCATCGTATTTGAGAAGGTTGGTTAACACAGGTCTATCTTTGGGAGAAACCTTCAGTCCGTGTTTTAAATTTTCTCCAACCCAGTATAATTGGCCACCCATAGTGCACATCTTTAATTGGTTATGGTCATAGCACACTTCACTAACATGGGAATGTGCCATGAACATTGATTCCATTTTTCCCCCGAACCAGACAGTGTGATTGCATTTGTCACAGACAGCCGGAGCAACAGGCTCTGATCCTGCAGCTTGCTCATGAATTATGTGGAGTTCAGGAGTGAGGCTTTAAAGGCCCATTGCCTGGGATGCAATGATCAATATAGTGAAAATAATCCTCAGAGGGTTTAACTCTCTACCTCTCTCAAGGCCCCTTGGGTTCCATCCAAGGGCCGAGATGTAGATCTTCTCAGTAGCAGAGTTTATACCTTGGGATTTAGTCACTGATATCTTTCACTTCATTTTTGCCTTTTGCCTCATGAGCCTTCAGATCTCTATTTATTGTGGTTGTGGCCTGATTCTTTTTAATTTAGGCCAATTGGCCCCTAAGTTCAGGGGATGTGTGACTACAATAGGGTTGGTGTATGTGCCTCCCGTTCTTCCAGCGATATTTGGCTTCTTAGCACTCTTTTGCTTTAATTTTATATTCATCTGGTATCCAATTGCCCTTGTCACACTCTAGTTTTTCTAATTTGGCCTTTGGTACTTCCTGCAAACCAATTCCTGCTCTTGTTCCGTGTACCCAAGTTCTCCACCAATCTTTATCACCTGTTTTAATATATCCTTTCCTTACTGCAGCCCACAACGTTCTATCAGTTTATTTTTCTATTTATTTTGTACAATTACAGCAGAGAGCATTAGGGATCTGTCCCCTTGGTAGGTTTGTATACCAATATTCTTCACACTCTATACACTTAACCTCATGGATAACACTTATGGTTTGGAGTAGTACATTCTACCTCTTGTGAGTACAACTGGTTTTGCAGCTTAAGGCAGGAGCCTTTTCATGACACACATCAGTCCCTTTTTAACTTGATTTTCAGTTTTCCGGGAGTAGGTGCAATTCTCCACTGGGATTCAGCAGGCATCTCTGTCAGCGGTTCCATCTCTGTTGGTGGTTCTGCTGGTCCTTTGATCGGTGACGCCTGGGTCTAGCCTTTTACCACAGTTCGGACAGCTGTAAATATGGACCTTCCTACATAGGAGACAAACTTTCTTCTTTCCAGCTTTTAATCAGCACTCAGTTACCTGGTTTTATTTGATGTATGCTAAATCCGAGAGGGGCTGATTGAGCAATTACTCCTTTCTCCCTTAGTTCTAGGACATGTTGTCCCTTCTCCTGCATGTATTTTTGAATAGCCATATCGGCTGCAACTACTGATGTTTGAGGTTCTTCCTGAGAATAGGGCATTCCATAAAGCATCTCACATGCAGAAACTCCCGTATCTGCATTTGGAAGGGTTCTTATATTAAGCAATCCTATAGATAAACATTTTACCCATGACATTTTTTTCTCAATCATTAATTTTTTTAACTGCTGTTTATAGTTTGGTTCATTCTTTCTGCCCTCCCAGAGCTCTGGGGGTGCCAAGGGGTGTGATATTCCCAGGAAATCCCCATAGCTTGTGTTACTCCTTTTATGATGCTGGAAGTAAAGTGGGAGCCCTGATCAGAATCAATGGCCCTGATAACCCCAAATCGGGGAATAATTTGTTCCAACAATATTTTAACTACAAACTTCGCCGTGGGTCAGGCAGCCAGGTAGGCCTCCACCCAATGAGTCAGTTGATCTTCTAATACTAACGAGTATTTCCATCTGCCCACCCTTGGTAATTCAGTGCAATCCACCTGAACCTTTTCAAATGTGGGTTGGCTATTTTTCTACTGCCGCTTGAAGCTTGTCTCATTACCTTTTTGCTAACTTTTTGACCAGTCAAACACCCCTGTGTTATTTGTTTTACTAGCTCAAAAATTCCAATACATCCATAATATTTTAAAAAATGATCACATAAGGGTCTTGTTCTCCAATGAGTACGTTGGTGTAACCAGCTTAGAATCCTTCTAGCATAAGCTTTAGGTAAAATTTCTCTCCCCTCTGGTAGTACCCATCTTCCCAGCTCTTTCTTAGCTTCTAATCTTTTTATAGCTTCCTCCTCTTGAGTAGTATAGCTTTTTGGCAGCTCCTCTTGAACTTCCGCTATAGTGTCCAGCTGGATAGTTTCTTTTAGTTTACAAGCTGCCTCCTTTGCAGCTTGGTCAGCTGTGCTGCTTCCTCTCACTAAGCAGCTTGACCCTCATTGATGACCTCTTACGTGTACTACTGCTATTCTCTTAGGTCTTTTCAGGGCTTCAAGCACTCTGATTATTAACTCCTCATGGATCAGTTTCTTCCCTTGAGTGTTTATCAAACCTCTTTCCATCAAGATTTTTCTAAATGTGTGTACAATTCCAAAAGCATATTTTGAGTCTGTGTAAATAGTCCCCACCTTGTCTTTTAAAAGTTCTAAAGCTCAGTGTAAAGCAAATAATTCACAAGCTTGAGCTGACCAGCTAGAACTTATTTTTCCTTATTCTATTACCGACATATTTTCTCCTTCTACAATAGCGTATCCTGAATTTCTTTTCCCTTCTATCACCTTTGACGAGCCATCGATAAAATATTTTTCCCCACTAGATAGCTCCAGCTCACTTAAATCTGGTCTCACTTTTGTTTGTAATTCGATTAATTCCACACAGTTATGCGCAAGCTCTTCAGCTGGCTCCCCATAGAGAAATTGAGCAGGGTTCTGAGCTGGAGTGACTTTCAGTTCCAGTTCAGAAGAATGTATCAAGATAGCTTCATACTTTAAAATCCGGCCATCAGTGAGCCACTTCTATGGTTTTTGATGCAATATGCTTCTAACATTGTGGGGGGTATATACAACTAAAGGAGCTCCAAATGTAACTTTCTTTGCTTCTTCTACCAGAAGAGCTGTTGCTACTATAGCTTGTAAACATATTGGCCATCCCCGACTAACAGGGTCCAGTAACTTTGAATAATTCCTCACCAGCTTTTTGTCTCCTCCTCAGTGCTGGGTGAGCACTCCATAAGCAGTTTGCTCAGCTGTATTTACAAATAATTGAAAAGGTTTTCCTAAGTTAGGTAGGCTGAGTTGGGGCTTGAATTAGAGCATCTTTAAAATTCTTAAATTGTTTTTCATCCTCCTGGTTCCATTTCACTGTATTGACTGTTAGCTTTTCATACAAAAATTTCACCTTTTGACTATATCCATCTATCCATTGTCTGCAATACCCCCATAACCCTAAGAGTTGTGGTACTTTCCTTTTGGTATTAGGGGAAGGCAGATATTCTCTCCGGGTCCAATTTCTTTGTTCTTTTACTCAGCCAGTGACCTAGATATTTCACTTCCTCTTCAGCAAGTTGTAACTTAGCCCTCAAAACCTTTAGGCCTTTCTTTCCCAAGAAATTCAACAGACTGATTGTTGCCTCTCACTTGCTCCTGATTCTCTCCTGCAATTAATAGATCATCTACATATTGTACTAGTTTAGTTCCTTCTGGTCTTTCAAAATCTTGTAAAATTCTTTCTAAAGCCTGGCCGAAAAGATTTGAGGATTCTGTAAAACCCTGTGGAAGTACCGCCCATCTTAATTGTTATTTTCTCCCTGTGCCTGGACCTTGCCACTCAAAGGCAAAATAGTCTCTGCATCCCTCCTCTAAAGGACAGGACCAAAAGGCATCTTTCAAATCCACTACACGATACCAGGTATAGTCAGAGGAAATCTGACTTAGTAATGTATACAGGTTAGCTACTACAGGAAACCTTGTGGCTTTTCGTTGATTGACAGTCCTTAGGTCTTGGACTAGATGGTAGCTGCCATCACTTTTCTTCACAGGGTTTATGGGGATGTTGTGGGGTGACATACATTCTTCTAACTTGCCCTGCCCTAAGAGTTCTTCAATTACTGGCTTCAGCCCTCGCCTCTCATCTAGTGGAATAGGGTATTGTCTGACTCTTATAGGAAACTCAGGGTTTACAATGGCGATTTTCAAGGGTTCTGTATCCAATTTAACGATCTCCCCAGGAGTGGACCAGACATCAGGACGTATTTTACTCTCATCCTGGTCCATCAGTTTGTACAGCTGTACCATTAGTTGATCATTTTGGGGTTGAATACCAATTTTTAATGAAAGAATCAGGTCTCTCCCCAAAAGATTGCATTCTGCTTCTGAAACTAGTAATAGATCACTAATATCCACTTTTCCCTTTGCTTCAATTACTACTTGTTCAATAATGGGAACCTTAAAGGCCTCCCCTTTTGCTCCAATTACTTGAGCTGTTTTCCCATTGACTTAGCATCCTTTTGGTTATCTTTGCACTGTTGATCTTTCAGCACCTGTATCTACTAAAAAGGTGACTTCTTCATCTTGGGGACCTACTTTTAATTTTATCAAGGGCTCTTGCGATGGTCTGATCCCTAATAAATAGAGCCCCTTACACATCTAATCTTCTACAAACAGTTTTTGGTCTGCCTCCCGCTTCTTCCAAACCCTTTTAACAGGTCCTTCCATACCACAGTAAAAGCAGGTAGGTCTTTTAGAACCCTCACCTGTTTTTTTTCTCATGGTTTTAGCATTCCCTGAAGATGTTCTAAACCTCTTTTACTGCAGCCACAAGAACCTTACTTTAGCTTTCGCCTATTCTTCATCTTTCTGGACATAAACTCTTTGTGCTTGCCTTAACAATTCTTGCAAACCTCTCTTCTGCCAGCCATCTAACTTTTCAAGTTTCTTTCTAATAACCTCGCATGATTTTGCCACAAACTGAGTTTTGATTAATGCTTCCCCCACTGCTGTATCAGGATCTAATCCTGAATATTTTTGTAAACTCTTCCTTATTCTTTCTAACCAATCTATGGGTGACTCATCTTTCTCCTGATGTTCATCCAGGACCTTGCTAATATTTTGCCCTCTGGGGACTGCTTCTCAAATCCCCTGAATATTTATAATGAGACAGAGTAGGTGAAGTGTCTGGGAGAAGTGAAGGGTCTGTAGAGCTAAAGCTGAAGGAGAGGCCGCGTTCCAGAGACAGCGAGGAGACAGAGAAAGAAAAACAGAAAAACCACGAGGTCAATCTGCCCCCGACCTAGGAATTCCTCCGATAAAGAAGAATTAGTGCTAAGTGTCATGCAAGATGAATATGTATGAACTTAATTTGAAACTGTATGCATATGCATTTGGAAGGGGGGATAAAAAGGGGACTCGGAGTCTCCAGGGGCACGCATGCCCTTTTGGGGAGTCTTGCGTCCGGCGCGCGTCGTAATAAAGCATACCGGGCTTTACAACTTTTACAAGTTGTGAGGTTTCTTCTTTTCTCCGCAAAACATTTTGGCGAGCCAGGCAGGAGTTCTCTGTCCCCGCGGGGGCAGGGGGGATAGACGGACCTCCATGGCGCGCCCCAGGACTTTTTCCTGGTGGGGCTCCGCTTGTCTCAACTTGCCACCTGCGAGGACAGACAACGACCCGCTGGCCTGCGGAGGAGAACACGGTATGTATGGGGCCCCGGGGGGGGGGAGGAAGGAGAGAAAGGGAGTAAACCACCCAGAGACGTCTGGGTTCATGGGTTCAGCTGATAGAGCAGCTGTATTAGAGATGGGGTTCAGCTGATAGAGCAGCTGTATTAGAAACGGGGTTCAGCTGATAGAGCAGCTGTATTAGAGGCCGGGTTCGTTGTTCTGATGGAGCAGACCCCTAGCGGCTTTGGGGGTAAGCCGGGCGAGCCCGTGTATGTGTGTATTGAAGATTCATAGTTCTGATGGAGCAGAACTGGTGAGCCCGTGTGTTTTGTTTGTGTGTGTGTGTGATGTCCGGACACTGTGTTGCTGTATGGTTAATGTGTGTGGCCAGTGCACTGTGTTTGTGATCGTGCAGGTGATAAGTGTATGGTGTATAAAAAAGAGTAAATCTACAGTGCCCTACAGTGCGGGGATGGGTCAGTACTCCCCGTGTTTGAAGCAGCCGAGTGAGGCCAGAGGCGCCGGCTGCAGCAGGCTGCGGGGGCAGGGAGAGAAGTGCCCTGCGGAGAAGCGAGTAGAGGAATGTCAGTGATGGTATTTATCGTGTTTGAATGTAGTGATTTGTGTAGATTTGGTACATTTTAACCGTGAGTATGAGCTCAGAGAGTTCCTTTGCCTTGGATGTTTGGACTTGATCTCTAGACTGTGTGCTGTTATTTTGATTGTGTCCAGGAAAAATTGATTTGAGTAAATGCCGAATTATGGTGTGCTGTGTTGTGTTGAGAAAAGTGAGCACTTTGAGAAATATGCCCTTTCCCGGTGATTTTGTGTGGTGATTTTCTTCCGCTGCATTGTGGTAATTTGATTCTCAGACTGTATAGTGGTGTTTGTGGAGATTTTAAGATTTTGTTGCAACAAGAGTAGCATTTTACATAGGAGAGCTATAGTACGGTGATTTATGTTTAACTTCGATAAAGTGAGTTAAAGGAATTCCAAGAATTCTCCCCCTCATAGCAATTCAAGCCTTGGCTGTAGCGAATTTGAGATAAAGGGGGGGGGGTGGTGCGTGTGTCTGTGTCTGCAGGTATATCAGAGTTTCGGCTGTGACTAGCACAGCCCTTTTGCAAAGCAGCAAAACAAGTGTAAGTAGACACAGTGCTTAATTAGATTGTGCAAGAAGAGAACTAGAAAAGACTGATATTTTGTAAAACAGAGTTTATATAGAAGGGATGAATGAGATGAATTAATTAATGAGACTTATGAGATTTATGAGACTTCGGTTGGTACTGCAGTAAGTCTTTACTGGAAACAATCCGCTGAAAGGATTTAAAGTTCTCTGTAATAAACAGAATAGCCAGCCTTTGCGGGCAATTTTGGGGAGCCTTTGGTACATCAAGAGGCTAGCAGGCTGTGTGAGGTGACAGTGGCTGCGCCCTGGGCACAGGGACAGCTCTGGCTGCCCTGTCTCCCCAGGGAACACGGGAATGGCCTGTGAGCAAAAGCTGGATGTGCAGGTATTATTGCAGTGCGGTGTTTATGAGAAACACTGGTATTGCTGTTTTGCTGTTCCAATAAGTGTCAGGGTACACGCCCCGAGTGTAAATTAAAGGTTTCTGGTCAAGCGGATTCAGAACCTAAGGTCTTAGAGCTTGTGTGTGGGAATCACATCTGATACCTGCCACCTGGAGCTGTGTGTATAGGAGGAAAACTGAGAAACTACTGTGAAGGTCTGTAAAAAGGTTTGAATGGAAGCGGGATAGGGCAAGGAGAAATAAATAATGAGAACTGACCAGAGCAAACAGGTTCCTAAATTAGCCCCTTTTGGGAGGGGCTCATTGGGAGGAGGTTGCCAGTAAGAGCAGCTCAGAAAATAAAAAGATTTATAGTGCTTCATTGCTGTTAGTACTGTTTTATAATAGGAAGATAAATGGGATAGTTTTTGTATGCTGAAATGTCTTTTGTTTTAAGAAATCACCCAGAATGACAAAGAGACTGTGAGATCAGACTGTTCTCTGGTCTTGGCCCCTGAAAAGGAAGACAAGGCAAAGAGAAAGCAAATCAAACATGTTGTTCAGCATGCAGCATAAGATAGCAACATATGAAATCAGGCAAGGATTATCACGCTGAAATGCGAAGCAATCACAGTTCGCAAAATGAGTACATATGATTTGTAAAGGCTTCCTCCCAAGGTAAGGGAGGAGGGGTAAAGGTAACCTTCCCAAAAGGGAAGAATTTTGTCAGCACAAGGGTCATGTGTTCAGTTTTAAATAAAGCTTTAGTACCTGTGGAGAATGTTTATGTTGTAGTGTGGGGAATGAACAACTGGCCAGTCTGAGAAGGCATACTTTTGCAAACCTTTAAAGTAACATGTGTACTATGTGTACCTAAAAGCTTTTGTACAATTCGCTCAATTTGCTAAACATTCTCAAATGAGAAAGGTTACTCTGGAGGCAAATAATATAAAGATGTTAGGCTTAATATTAACAGACACTGAAATTAAGAAAGACATTAGTAAGGAGATATTAGAATAAGTAAATAAGTGTTTTCAAGGGTATGGGCCTCTGCTGCACCAGGGAGAGTGAAAGATGCTCCCCCATGGGATGCTCCCCCATCAAGCTTAATGAAAGAACACAACCAGTGAGAACTGAGTAGTACCCTCAAAAGGAAGGTAAGGAAGGAATCAGTCCAATAACTGGTAGTACTGGATTAAGGGCTGTCAATAAGATAACACAGAATTTGTACCCTGTGGTAGCAAATCCATAGACCTTACTAACTTGTTTAACACCTGAGCTAACCTGGTTCACTGTTTTAGGCCTAAGAGATGCCTTCTTTTGCCTCCCTATCCATGAAGCCAGCCAGAACATTTTTGCATTCAAACACAAGCTCACACAGTCCATGTGCCTGAAGGCTTCAAAATTCTCCACTCCAATTGGAGAACAGCTTGCAAGGACCCAGAGTCCCAGGAAGCTCCACAAGAGGAAAGGAGGCTGTTGCAGTTCATAGATGATCTTCTAGTAGCCACTCGGACGAGGGAAGCAAGAGAAGCCTGGACGGTAAGCCTTTTGAATTTCCTAGGACTCCAAGGATGCAGAGTCTCAAAGAAAAAGGCACAGGTAGTGAAACAGAAGGTAATCTACCTGGAGTAAGAAGTGAGTGCTGAGCAGCAGACTTTAAGGCAGGGAAGCCCTATGCCAAACCCTGAACCCCAGACAACGAAAGAACTCCAAACCTTCTTAGGCATGGCAGTGTAGTGCCAGCTGTGGGTTCATAATTGTGGACTGTTCTCCAGACCCCTCTATGCTCTTATTGCCAATGGGAACTGAGATCTCCAGTGGACAAGAGACACCACACGGGCCTTTCGCCAGCTAGAGAGTCCCCTCATGTTGGCTCCAGCTTTGAAACTTCCAGATGTAAGTAAAGCATTCTTTCTATTTTTCCATGCAAGGAATTGCTCTGGGAATATTGGCTCAAGACTTGGGTCCATACCGGAGGGCAGTTGCTTACCTCTCTAAGCAACTAGATGCAACAGCCAAAGGATGGCCAGGTTGCCTCAGAGCTGTAGCAGCAGTTGTGCTGAACATTCAAGAGGCACACAAGTTTATCCTGGGACAAAAATGACTGTGCTAGTGTCCCACACAGTGTCTGCAGTACTGGAAGTAAAGGGTGGCCACTGGCTTTTCACCAGAGAGGTTTCTGAAATACCAGGCCATCATGGTAGAGCAAGATGATGGAGAGATAGTGGTGACTAATATTGTCAACCCAGCTTCTTTTCTCAGTGGAATCAAGAAGAAGCAGTACACCATGATTGCCTAGAGACCACTGAAGCTACCTACTCCAGCCGCCCAGACTTAAAGGACACTCCTCCGGACGATGCAGAGACCTGGTTCACTGACAAGAAAGCGACATTGCAAAGTTCACAGTGACTACCTGCAGAGAAGTAATAGAGTGTGGACCCTTACCAACAAGTACCTCTGCACAAGATGCTGAGATAAATGCATGGACCCATGCCTTAGAAACAGCAAAAGGCATTCAGAGTTTTGCATGCACATGGAGCCATCTGGAAGGAGAGGGGACTGCTGACCTCACAGGGAAAGAAGAGACAATCCAGCTGCTGGAAGCAGTTCGGCTACCTGAAAAAGCATATTAAGGCACACCAGAGAGTGAGCTTAAAATTGGAGGAAAGAAATGAGCTGGCGGATGGAGAGGCAAAGAAAGCAGCAAAGGGTGAGGTACAGATTTTCCTCGAAGGTAAGCCATAATACAATAATACTAATCAAAAGAGACGTACAACTGCAAGGGGTGGGCTACCATTGAAAGAGAGCTAGTAATCCCCTCCCATTTTCGTGGTTACTAGTGAAGGAAGGGCACTAGAAAACACACTAGGGCCTAATTACTTAAAGCCTTTTATAGAGTGTGGCTCCTTTCTCAAAATGACCGAGGCGGCTAGTGATACAGAGTGCACTGGAATGAAGTGTTGACTTTGAAGTAGTAATTCCCACAGGCTTGCTAGAACACACATCTGATTGAAAGGACTGTTGTATCATTGTCAGGAATCTATGTGCCACTATCACTCAGGTGAGCTGATAATGTGATCCTTGCCTCCAGACTAACCTCAAAATACCCCCGGGCCAAAACTTGGTCAGACTGGGAGAGGCCATGGGCCTGTATAGCAGTGGCAAATCAACTTTTCAGAACTCCCAAGGAAAGGGGGGTATCAGTATTTACTGGTATTAATAGATACATTTTCAGGGTGGCCAGAAACATTCCCCACCAGAACTGTCAAAGCTCAAGAGGTGACCAGATCATTTTTACAAGAGATAACACCATGCATTCAGAGTTCCAGCCACAATATCCTCAGATAAAGAATCACCTTTCATTTCCAAAATAGTGCAACAGATCAGTAGCCATCTGGGCATAGATTAGGAACTTCACACCCCATACTGCCCCCAATCAAGCGGCCAGGGGGAGAGAATGAATCATTTGATTAAGCAGCAAATCATAAGACTGGGGCAAGAAGCTCTTCCACTAGCACTATTGCAAATTCAAACTAAACCTTTTGAGCTAAAAGAATGCTGAATCCTTTTAGAATGCCTTATAGAAGACAATAGAATACAAGGGGAATGTCCAGAATGTCCACTTACATGGTGGCATTAAGCAAACAGCTCAGAGTAATTGAGAAACTTGTGGCTGGAACTCGGAGCAGGGAGTTGGATAGCCTGGAGTTGATGTATATGTTAAGTCTCTTACAGAGAAGACTTCGGAACCACAGTGAGAGAGACCACTGCAAGTACCTCTCACCACCTTCACTGCAATCAAAATCAAGGAGCAGAATGCTGGATCCATCACTCTCGAGTGAAGAAGGCCCAGAAGCCCCTTCAGGAGTGACACCAGGAGACAATGAACTGAGACTAAAACTTACTCGGGCAAAATGAGTATATTGCGGTCGGGAGTAGCTCATACTTTAGTGTACAGAATTGTTTTGTATAGAATTATAACTGAAGTTTTAGAACTAGAGAGTACCTCTACCCAAAGCAATGCTGAATGGCCTTGGTCCCTGGCATTTAATCAGTATACTGGATCCATAGGAAAACCTTCTGAGATAAAGAAGGTTTATATTAAACATATCTACTGTAGTAATCCACGAGAATCAAGTATGTGAAGAGTAAGAATAGCAAGAATAGGAGCTGTGAACACTTCAAAGAATCTGAAGAGAAGAAATCAAAGTAAAGTGCTTAGTCATCAATAGGATGGCTTATGAGAGACCAGATGTAATTAGTGTCTGAACCTCCCCTGGTGTATATGAACACCAGGAAGTCTGTGATGCTACATTTCAGAACAAACATCTGTCTCAAGTATGACCTAAACCTCTGTCAGATACACTTGTGAAGTGTGTCTGAATTTGTAGTAGGAGCCCAGCACATCCCTCTGGCAGGGAGGGATGATCATGGACAGAAAGCAGTTCCTGTTCCCCATAACAAACATCTAACTGGCATATTAGGGACAAGATTAGGAGTTTTAAATAGAATTGATTCAGAAATACTGATGAATAAACTGGCTGCTGCAGCAGGTAGCCTAACAAAATTGAAGCAGCCTTTATAGTAATCTCTACTGGCATTAGGAACTAGCCAGTGACAGATTTCAAAAGTACTGCCAAAGTAAAGAAGTATGAACAGGCCGGGGACCAAGACCACAAATTGATAGTAGAAGAACTTAGTATAGTTCAAGATAATGTGTCTTTAGCTTTCAGTTGTATACAAGCACAGTTATGGATACAAGCAACAGCAGCTCTGATCATATAAGAAAGGGGTGAAAGTAATTTTCCAGCTGAAATTCAGAAAATTGAATAGGATAATGCAATTGATTTTGAAAAGAAGTTTTAATCCTGGTGGATTATAGTAAATTTCACCTATGATCCTATTTCTAATGTGGCCACTGCCTTTGTGCTTACCATATGTAATGCCACTGTTTATGTTATCCATCCCATCATTGCCCTAAGATTAAACCATGAAGAAACAACACTCTATCCTTCAGAACATAGAGTGTGGGCACGAAAAGATGAATGAAAAGTGGCAGATAGTAAACTTAGAATCCTGCATTACTAGAGAACAAATGGGATTCATTTGTGAAAGCAATACTGCTAATGCCCAGGATGTGTTTAGACACTGAACAGGGTATTTGTCACTTTGAAATTCATCCAGTCACTGACCAGAAAACTGTGCTCGTATATACTGGAAAAGGGTGTATGTTTGAGAACTGCTTGTGCTGCTGTACAAATTGATAGCAATGATGTTATTCTGTCTAGTAGAAACCATTCTAATCTCTGTATTTGTATTTGTAATTTTGCTAAGATTATTGGGTGTGGTTTTTCGTATTTGGTACCAGTAACATCCCACCAGCTGATTACAGCCAATTACACAATGTATCACAGACTACCACCTACCCCTATCGGGGCGAACCTTACATTGGTAAAACAATTAATTCAGCACCAAGACCTATTAGAAGTCTTGAAAGAAAACCTTAATTACCATCCAACATGATACAAAAGAAATAACCAGAGTCCTACAAAGAATAAAATACAGATAATCACTAGTGAGATGTGATCTTTAGATGGTCACCAACTGCGAATAGAGTCCTTAATAAGTTGTGTCACCCCATTGTAGTTTTACTGATATTAGTTGGGATAAGCTTAAGATTGTCTATTATATTGTTAATTTGGAACTGTAGGATGCTACAACGAATAGCTGTACTAACCTCTTTGTCGAATGTACATAGTAAAGCGCTAAAAGACACTTATTGTCGTGGAAATTTTCCTTAAGTAAAAGAATTTACTTATTTCCTAGGAAAGGGGGGAATGAGACAGAGTAGGTGAAGTGTCTGGGAGAAGTGAAGAGTCTGTAGAGCTACAGCTGAAGGAGAGGCCGCGTTCCAGAGACAGCGAGGAGACAGAGAAAGAAAAACAGAAAAACCACGAGGTCAATCTGCCCCCGACCTAAGAATTCCTCCGATAAAGAAAAATTAGTGCTAAGTGTCATGCAAGATGAATATGTATGAACTTAATTTGAAACTGTATGCATATGCATTTAGAAGGGAGAATAAAAAGGGGACTCGGAGTCTCCAGGGGCACGCATGCCCTTTTGGGGAGTCTTGCGTCCGGCGCGCGTCGTAATAAAGCATACCGGGCTTTACAACTTTTACAAGTTGTGAGGTTTCTTCTTTTCTCCGCAAAACAATATTCCTGAGATCCACCATATTCTGCCTATCCTGGTCGTTGTTACAGTCCCAGTTAGGGGCTAACTGGGGCCATTTCATTTCTCCTAAAGGTCCCTGCTGGTGATCTCTATCCCAAATTCTCACACCAGCCTGTCTTATCAGCTGTGTCTCCTCTGCTGTAAATAAAATACTTAAAATTGACTGAATCTCTGTCCAGGTGTAAATACTGGGTCCTAGAAACTGATCTAACCTTTCAGACACCCCCAGAGGATCTTCAAGTAGTCTTCCCATTTCTTTTTTTAAAACCCCTTACATCCCTGGTGTTCAGGGGTGCTGACACATACCCGATGACTGGTGTCCCTTGATTTCCTACTAATGGTACTTCCCTCAATGGGTACAGCTGCCCCCCTTCCCTTCTTTATTGCTATCCCCACTGCTTTCTGCTCGTGCCCTTTCTTGGCTTCTCATTCTGTGTGCTGGGGGTGAATCAAGTACCGGGAGCGGAGCCACCGGGGCTTGTGGCAGTGGGAGTGGAGCCACCGGGGCTTGTGGCAGTGGGAGTGGAACCACCGGGGCTTGTGGTGCAGGGAGTGCTGGAATGGGTGCAAAGGGTGCCGGGTTAGGTGCTGGATGAGGCACCTCTGCCAGTGCAGCTGGCTGTGGTAGATAAGGGGGAAAGGTTATCTAAGGGGTCCCACTGACCCCTTTTCTTTTTGGTTTTTAATGCATACAGGGGAGTAGGCCAGGACCCATGCCATAAAGCAGCATAATTCCTTTCTTCTTGGTTGATAGGGTCTTTTTTATTTACATCGACATTCAAGGCCTTACAGATCCACCCTTCAGATGACCCATGCAATGGCCAGTATAAATTACCAGGTCGCATCATTTCCTTAGTCCATTCTACCATACAATATTGTATCATTTTCTCTTTACTTTTTTCTCTCCTGGATTCACATTTGTCCCACAATTTTAACATTACCCCAAGAGGGCTGTCCTGGGGTATATCTGGCAAAATGCTCCCTCTTTTTCCAGTACTTTCAGTACCTCTATTTTCCTGCAGGTTTATACCAGCTCCTGGGTTTTTGATTTGGCATTTACCCATTTTTCCACCGAACGGGTGTTCCCTCACTTGCTCAGATCTCACTTGTTCAGATCTTAGTCCCTTCTTGTCAGGAATTTCCTTAATAAAAAGTCCCTTCTAACACCTCTCGCCTCTGATTCTCTACCAGGAAAACAAAAAAAAATTCCTCTCCATAATTATTATCTTACCTCACCTCCCCCCAACGCTTTATATACAGAAAATCTTTTTCCACAAGCTTTGTTCCTTCACCTGCCACCCCCCTCGCGGGGTAGTGAAACCGAGGTTAGAACTCCTCACTCGTGTTGTGACTAGGTCACGTCTCATACACACACATTCACACTCTTACACACCTACACCCGTTCTTATCCCACCTAACCAAGCGATACGTACAGCTTCCTTTTCTAGCCTGGGGCTTCGTGCACGAGTTTTTACAGGTGAATTTACTGCAGTCTACTCCGGGAGCGCAAAATTCATTGCTCATAATTTAAGTTATGGATTTCCTCTTCCCTGAGAGATTCCCCCGTCACTCAGGGCCCCGGAGGCAGAAGCCTCCAAGGTGGGGCGCCTCCCTGAGATCAGGAGTCTCCCTCAATGGATGTGGAAATTCCCGGCCAACGCAACAAATCTGTTATGAATAAGAAGCTTGACTAGGCCAATATTCAAGCAGCAATCAATTTATTATTTGATATGGTAAAGTATGATCGATACAGCGCTGGGTACAGTGGGGGAAGCTTTCCCTCCAACTGCACACCAATAATTTATGGTTACAGGTATTTATAGGGGTACTCATCAGCTTTTTTTAGCAGTTTCTATTTCCAATCTTTTACTCATCAGCAATTTTTATTCCAAATTATTACATCACAATTCTATACACTATTGTGATTTTAATTTCTCAGGATGTATCTCAAAGGAGTATCCCCAGATGGTGATGGTCCAGTTTCCAAAAGAAGAAAGACGAATCCCATCATGTGCGGTCCAGCTCCCCAGATGTGTGTCCACCTTTTAATTGCAGAGACTATAAATCTCATAACAGTGATGTCCAGCTTCTCTTTGGTCGAAACCATAAACCTTTAAGGTGATGTTCATCTTCCTTTCTCAAGCTGTTTTTTTCTGCTTCAATAAGGCGTGAGATAAGCATATTTCCTTTATATATATTCCAAAACTACCATTTCAAGCATACAAGTAATATTCTAAAATTATACTTCAAAAGGTTATTATTGCAGAGCTTTTTATGGATTAAATGCAAGCAAAAAGCAACATCTTTAACACCTTAATTCCAATACTCCTAAATCAACTAGGATTAATTGCAAACAAAAGATAGGTTCAAAGGCCTTTTCCATGCTTTCTTTTCCTCAGTTATTATTAGAATTCACAGCTCTCCCATTGTCGATGTCCACACATTTTGCATTCACAAATACACTCGTCACCTGTTTGTACCTGACACGAAACACAGCTTTGCATCTCACAGCCAAGAAAATGCACTCCTTGCTCTTCTGACACTGCTCTCTCTGTTCATGATGTGACACAGTGAGTGCCAATGTGCAGGAGCTTATGCAAGGGACAGGGACAAGGATGCAGCAGGCACAGTGCCAAGCTGACAGAGGGATGATTTCTGGCAATGGCACTGAAGGAGAAGAGTTTGCAGGCAGGACAGAAAATGGCTCTTTGTTTCACGTCTTCTTTCAGTGCTGCTAAGAATGCAGCCTGGAGCAACAGAGCCTGGAGCCCTTTCCAGGCAGGGCTGCATCAGACACAAACCAGCAGGGGACTGAGGAGCCCCTGGGGTGGCACTGAGCAACCTTGGGCTCTGCTCACTGCTGGTGGCATTTTCTATTGAACCATCTCAAAGGACTTCTGTTGTGCTCTCTATTTCTAAGAGTTTTCCCCCTTGTTTTTTTTTTGGTTGTCTCCTGCACCTCTTCTTCTCCAAATTTTCCTACCCTGTCAGCAGCAGCCCCTGTCCAGAACTGGCTCTAAAATATCAGCAAAGTAGCTGGGAACAACAATGGGTAGAATCCTGTGGCTCAGGAATTCCTATGCCAGAGCCCTGCCTGTGCCTAATGCTTTGTCAGGACCTCCTTCTCTGTGCAAAAACTAGGCATTAGTGGAGTTTTTTTGCCAAAGACCTCCTGAGAAGCAAATGTTGTGCTAGGTATCTCAGGAGTGTATCCATTAAGTTCATTGCTGGCAAAGAGAAAGCAAGGCCAGGGTAGCAGAGCAGCTGGGAGCTGGTCACTCCCTGCAAAGGGCTGGTGTATGATGTGAGAACACCACGTTCCAGGAGGGGCGAGCAGGGTCAATGTGCTCAAGATGCTACAAATGAGGTTTGTGCTCACTTAGAGAGTAGTCAGGAGTGGTGAGCACTGCAAGATCCAGCTGCAGTCCCCATCCATGTCCCTTTCAGTGCTGGCTTTAGGGTGTCTGCAGCCTGGATCCAGAGCGCCCTGGGGGCTCCTGAGGCTGCCTTTGCACCCAGGGTGAGGATGCCCAGGAGCCCCTGAGGCCGCAGTGGGGACCAGGGCTGGGGCTTGTGGCCTGGCAGGTGTGGCTCTGGGGGCTGTGACATGCCAGGGCATGGGTCACTGTCACTGTCCTCTGGAGCCTCTGTGATGCTCCAGAGCCAATGGCACGAGTGGGGAACTGGCTAGGTTACGGTTTTGCCTGAGCCAGAACCTCTAGGCCAAATGCCAGCAGCAGAGACCCCTGGAGGGCCGAGTGAAGGAAGCAGAGGAGGCTCTTCTGTGGTGTAAAGTGCAGCAAATTCATCAGGAGAAGAAAGGGGAAGGTTCTGCAGGTGAGAATTCCCAAAGGGAACACATGTTGATAGAACCCCCAGTACCCCTGTGCACAGGTTTTTAAAATCTTTCAAAACAGGGGGTGGACACCATATAGTAACCAATAAGCGACTCTTGGGGTGTGGTTTTGAGGGCTACAACAAATCAGAACAAGGGGAAGGAGAGCTTTGGGATAGGGATTGGATCTTAGGGTGAGGGACAGGGAACTTTCTGGAACAAAGGGTAGGGTTTGGGCTGATGGATGGGGCAAAGGGGCCGGGTTGTCTTGACAGACAGGGAAAAATCTGGTGAGGAGGGAGGGGATTCCTTGAGGGACACTTGGGTAGGAGGGCATAACAGAGGGGAGAGACTAACTGTAATAACTCGGGGAACACTTGAACATACCACTGTATAACAGAGCATTTGACACAATAAACTAACACACTGCAACACAGAAATTCAGGCTTTCAGCAGCTGAGAGGTGGCAGTGTTAGAGCCCGCAGCAGCTGGTGAAAGCCATCTCTCCCCTTCAGGTTCTTGCTGTGTGGGAAGGTGCTGCGAGTTGTGGTGGCTGCACTCCCCCTTTGCTGGGAGGATGATCTGTACCAGGGAGAGCAGAAAGCTGCCATGGTGAGCAGAACATGCTCAGAGCATTACAGTTCAGAGAATGGCACTGCCCCTGAAGGGCAAAAAGCTTGAAAGCATAGAATTCTGTGCAGAACCGTTGCACAAATTTTCTCTTCTAAAACATGCCCATTTTTGTATACTGTAGATGAATACTCTGGAGTTTATAGAATACATGGGGGTTTTTCTTAAGGTTTTTGGAGAACTCTCAAGTTTATTTCTGTTTGTATTTTACATCCAGCATGCATACAGGTTTTTGTTTTTATTATTATTATTTTTCCTTAGTAAATACTTAGGGAAAAAATACCTAAGCATTTTTTAATCCTTTGGGATATTGTGATTAATATTCCTAGAAAACAAACCTTGTTGAACAAGTGAGAAAACACAGAGAGAGGGAAAATAGCATAAAAGTCTTTTAGAACAGGGCGTGTAATAAGGACTGCAGAACTGAGTAATTCCTCCAAGTGCAGAATTAGCAAGATATATTACCAAGAATACCTGCCAAGACATTTCCTTAAATCAAGGGAAATGTGACCTGCAACCATATGAAGTACAGCCAAAGCAAATGAAAACCTTTGGAAAAGAGGGAATTTTGCCAGTGACATCAGTCTGTCTGGATAACTGAGGGATGCCCATCAATATTGCACTACACTCTTCAATATATGCAATGTCTTTTCTCCCAGTTTCTGTGACATTAATAAGCTGCAGTTGTTTACCATTAACTTAAGCTCTTAGGGGAATTACCAAGCACCATGTATGTTTTTCTGTAGCTGAGCAGGACTTGAATTTCCCAAATCTTCTACAAAGCAGAAGGGAATCACACAGTTACTTGTGCTAATGTTAATGAAGGGTTTCATGAAAGCAGGTGAATGAGAGCATTGCATTGTAAAACTTCCACATGCAAGAACACAGGAGTCCACTTAGAATAAAGCATATAAGGCTAGCGTAACATCAGAACAGGATAAAATGAAATTGCTAGACAAGAACTGATGCATCAGAAATTAGGTGTATCATTTCTGATAAATCTGCATGCATTTGCAAGCTAAAACAGAAAAAGAAGAGCAGAGATTATAAGGAACGAAGATTTTAAAATTGCACTGTGCAGAAGAGACACACGAACCACCAGTGTGAACACAGCTGGGAGATTCAGCTTGGAGATGGATTGGAGTGGAATCCATTCACTGAAGGTCTCTGGCGCACATGAGTGCAAAGACTGAGGAAAAAAAGGAGAAAAGTTGAATTTCTGAAAGCTATTTAGATTCCTGGAAGCATTGTCTAGAGATCTAAAAATCTAAAGCCTCAGAGAATCTGTACCTAAAACATCCCCAAATGGATTGATAAGGAATGATGTGCACATCTCTGCTGTTTTCAGAGTCATTGAAACTTACAATGAGTGTCTGGAAATTAGGAATGCCCACCCAGCTTTTATCTCCATTACTTTAAGAACACCTTAATAAGGCACTTCAGGAACTGAACACTGACATTCTCACCCTGCTCTATTTACTTTACATTTGAATGCAGGCTGGTAGAAGGAGAAATCGGGATTTAATTTCTCCCCAAATTACCTGTTGCACTTTCAGGTTAGGAGTAGATGTAAAATTCAGCTAATCACTCTCTCTATGCATGAATATTCCACTAGTGAACTGACATACAGAGCATCCTTTTTATCTTTTTTACCTTCCTAAATTGTGCCCAATGAACAGGACACTTGCATAAATCTCACAGAAAATCACCAAAATTGCTGAAATTAACTCTCAATTCCACGGTAAAAGCTTCTGAGAAAAGGCTCGAGAGGATCACTGAACAAACTGAAACTTGGAAGAGAAACACGCATTTCTGCACTGATCAAGGGGAAAGAAAAAGAAATGCTGTAAAAATTCCAGGTGGAAGGAAAGAAGAAGCACAGGAAGCACAGAAAGAACAAGGCTCTGTCAGATGACCTGTGCAAGGTAACTTTGTGCCCCAGCACTGTTAGAGGACATTCCCTGTCATTGGTGCAAGCAGCTGGAGACATAAATGCTGATTGATTTGGGGGCCACACTCTTGATAAGTGCAGAGGTGGTTCAATTACCTGACATGAGGGAGCTCCCTCAGAGCAGCTGGGATGCCACAAAGAAGTGAACAGCTCACCACAGCCTGGCCCGCTCGGCTGCTTTTCCTTCTGACCCTCCTGGGGAGGCTCTGACATTTCCTCTTCCCTGATGGAAGTGCAGCTGCTGCCAAGGGAAACGTCCCCATACTCACTCAGTGTTCCCTTTGCTTGCCAGGTATCCCACCTGCTGTCCCTGTCCAGGAGCACTGCTCTGCACGGGAGGAGGAGCCCGAGCGAGAGCCTGGGAACATCGACGGCTGCAATCCCTCCTGATCTAGCGCTGTTTATGGATGTGTAGTTAGACTTGGATAGTTACAAGTGTAGGGATATTTACATACACTGACTGATATTTGTATAGGGATATTATGTATGTATACGGTTATGTTGATGCGTGTATATTCATCTGTTTACATACTTGTACAACTCTGTAGCTGTGCATTTCTATTGCTGGGGTTGTATGGATTTTTTTATTGGTCCATTGATATTTGTGTATTTATAGACAGGTTTGTTATGTTTGTATTATATTGTCATGTTATATGTCATGAAATATGTAACGCATGTTTACATCTTTATATTGTTATGCTTATATATGTATTTACATCTATTTATTATGTATGGAGTTGTATAGTTCTAAAATTCTATTTATTTAGTTCTGGATCTGAGATTCTTGAGAGAGAGATATTGATGTTTCTGTATTTGTATATGGGCTGTATGGTTGTAGTAATATGTAATAAATTTAATTGTTAAACTTCAATTCAGTAACTTCAATATTTGTGTACAGTGAGTTGTTGCAGAGGGTTGCAATAAAGTAATTTTTTTTTCACTGAAGTTGATATCTGTATATATTTACATAGCACAATTCTCAGAATAAATTAGATTTTAATCATAAATTGATATTTCTGTGTTTCTATATTGGTAGCACAGGTGTTGCAATTTAAAATAAATTTCATTTTTAAACATAATTAATGTTTGTGTATTTGTACATTAGTAGTGCGGGTGTAACTATCTGCAATAAATTCAGTGTTTCAACTTAAGTGTAGATTTGTGCTACCCAAAGCCATGGGCAGATGTAAATGCTGGAGGATTTTGGCCACACAAATCTCCGGCCATGCCCAGCACATGCCCCACCTGCACTCAGGCTGGGCAGGGGAAGCGCAGATTTGGGCTGGCAGCAGAGCCCCACGTTGGCTCAGAACTCGCTGCAGAGGCTGCTGAGAAAACTCCGGGGCTCCATGAGCACAGAATCCAAGCAGGAGCCACCCGGGGAGGACAAATCCCTCATCCCACGGGCAGCTCTTTAGGAAAGTGCTCCAAGTGTCCCCCTGAAGCTCATCCCAGAGAGCAGAAGCCAGCAGGGATCCTGAGCCAGCTCTGCTGCCTTTGGCAGCACTTTGGCAAATGAGCTGCAGCAAGGGGGAGGCAGCAGCGACTGTGACTGCTGCAGGCTGGGGATGAAGGAAGGGCCATGGACACAAGTGCTGAGATGCCCCAAAATCCAGAAGGAGGCTGGAGAGCTGGGAATCAACTTGGCATTTCAGTGCCAAGCTCTCACAGGCACTGAAATGATGGAATCCCTTTGTGTGAAGTGACCTGGAAGAACTGACAGGGAGTTGCTGCTAGGATCAGCAGTAGCAGAAAGCAAAAATGTACAAACACTAGGAGATCATCTAATATCCCCCACAAGCAATGGCTTCAAAAATGATCTCATATATTAAATATATTATTATATTTATAATATATTATTATTATATTATTATATCTTATTAATGATATTATGTTATGTTATGTTATGTTATGTTAGTCAAAATATATATTATAAAATATGCATGAAATTTAACGCACATGTATTTTTGGACAATTTTTTTTGTATATATTTTCATATAAGATATATATTTGAAATAGCCTTTCAGCTCGAGAGAGTGAAGATTTACAACAGTGCAAAACCTTCGGCCCACACAGCAGTCAGCCCCCAGGTGTGTGCATGCACACCCACCCACTGTGCTTGCTCTTCTCAGCACCTCGGGGCTGCTGTTTGCACAGAATTGGGATGAATTTAACTCGACAGAGCCACGAGTGGGGTGTCCAGCTTGTCATGAACAATCATGTGGCAACAAACGACACAGAGCTCTCAAATCACATTATCACATGTCATTTCATTCCTGCTGGGCACTGAGGAACTCTTAAAAGACACAATAAAGGGGTGGAAAACATTGGCATCATGCTACTGCTGGTATCCTCCTGGAGGAAAAGCTGTCGGGTTTCTTAAGGTGGTAGCTTTCCAAAACCTAGTAAACTGCTCAGCTGTTGTAGCCCAATTGTGAATGGTTTTCTTGACTTGGCAAAGCTGTGGTGTTAACAATGGACTCTGTCCTTGGTCCAAATCACCTGCCCTCACCTGCAGAAAAAAGCACCACCACCAGCAGCAGCAGCTACATCAGTCAATTTTCTCAAAAAGCTGTGTTAAATTTGGGAGAGGAAAGGAAAACACATCAGACACTGTGGATTAATGACAAGACTCTGAGGAACAGTTCCAAAGCAAAGGGCAGCAGCCTCTCTCTGGGCACTCCTTGTGCCCCAAGGCAGCCGGGCTGCCCTGGCTGCCCAGGACCCTGCGCCCTGTGGGCTCTGCAGAGCTGCACAGCGGGGAGGCAGCTTCGGGCACCTCAGCCCCTGGGCAGGAGGGGCTGCTTGCTCTGCAGGGCTGCCTGTGGGCAAAAGCAGGGTGCTGGCCTTCTGCTCTTGGCCCCAGCCTGGCCTTGCAGGGCTAATCCTGTTCCCTGTCTCAAATGTGCTAAACACAGACTTGTTTGTTTCCAGCTCTGCACAGGTGTGATTTGCACCACAAAATACTGAAGGACTAAGGCCTGAACAACAGACCCTGACTGAAGCCTCAACAACAGGACCTGAGCCAAAGCTGCCCTCTAGATGCCCTTCCCAACCCAATGTTCTATGTACCTGCTACTTAACCAAGTGTTACTATCAAAACGAATGTTGCATGCATTTACTGGTGAAACACGTCTTCACCTTTCTGCATGAGGAAAATGGACAAGGCCACATCTGGCCTTGGTTCCTCCTTGAGCCCTGGCCAGGCTCGGGGAGAAAACCAAGAGGAGAATGACACCAGCTGTGCCCCCAGCAGAA
>NW_026992934.1:0-25166 GCF_028769735.1 Zonotrichia leucophrys gambelii
TTTGGAGCCATCCCGACGTGGGTTTCAGCCCCGGCCCCCCCACCCCAGGCCCCAAAAAAAACCAGGCCCTTTTTCCCGGAAAAAAACACCCCCCCACGGCGAATTGAGGGGCCACTTCTTACAAAAACCCCCCTCGGGGGGTGCCACCTTTCACTGGGGAACCCTCCTGCTTCGTGGATTTTAGGAGCCAGCGCCACTCCAGCCACAGCCCAACAAAACCACGGCCCTTTTCCCTGGAAAAAACTACCCCCGCTCTGCTGGCAGATTGCAGGCCACTTCTCTATCAACCAGCGACTCGCACTGGTCCACCTTTCATCTGGGAACCATCCTGCTATCGTGATTTCAGGAGCCAGCCGGCACTCCAGCAAGGCCCCAACAAAACACGGCCCTTTTCCTGGAATAAAACTGACCTCCCTCATCTGGCTGGCAGATTGCAGAGCCACTGTTATCAAACCAGCCCGACTCGGCATGTGCCACCTTTCATCTGGGAACCATCCTGCTATCGTGGATTTTCAGGACCAGCGGCCACTCCCAGCCAAGGCCCCAAACAAACTACGCCTTTTCCTGGAAGTAAACTGACCTGCCATCATCTGCTGCAGATTGACGAGCCCATGTATTATCAAACCACCGACTGGCTGGTGCACCTTTCATCTGGGAACCATCCTGCGTATCGTGGATTTTCAGGAACCAGCTGGCCACTCCCAGCCATAGGCCCCAAAACAAACTACAGCCCTTTTCCCTGGAAGTAAAACTGACCTGCCCGCTCTGCTGGCAATTGCAGGACCACTTGCCTTATCAATCCAGCCCGACCCGGCACTGGTGCCACCTTTCATCTGGGAACCATCCTGCTATCGTGGATTTCAGGAGCCAGCCGCCACTCCCAGCCACAGGCCCCAAAAAAACCACGGCCCTTTTCCCTGGCAAACAAAACTTACCCACCCGGCTTCTGCTGCAGATTGCAGGGCCACTTGCCTCTATCATACCAGCCAGATGACCTGGTACCACCTTTCATCTGGGAACATCCTGCGTATCGTGGATTTTCAGGAGCCAGCCGGCCACTCCCAGCCACAGGTCCCCAAACAAATCTCGCCCTTTTCCCTGGAAGTAAAACTGACCTGCCCATCATCTGGCTGGCAGATTGCAGGAGCCACTTATTATCAAACCAGCCCGACTCGGCACTGGTGCCACTTTCATCTGGGAACCATCCTGCGTATCTGGATTTTCAGGACCAGCGGCCACTCCCAGCAAGGCCCCAAACAAAACTACGCCTTTCCCTGGAAGTAAACTGACCTGCCCATCATTGGTGGCAGATTGACGAGCCACTGGTATTATCAAACACCCGACTCGGTCTGGTGCACCTTTCATCTGGGAACCATCCTGCTATCGTGGATTTTCAGGAACCAGCTGGCCACTCCCAGCCATAGGCCCCCAAAACAAACTAAGCCCTTTTCCCTGGAAGTAAAACTGACCTGCCCGTCTGGCTGGCAGTTGCAGGGCCACTTCCTCTATCAACCAGCCCGACTGGCACTGGTGCCACCTTCATCTGGGAACCATCCTGCGTATCGTGGTTTTCAGGAGCCAGCGGCCACTCCCAGCCACAGGCCCCAAACAAAACCCGGCCCTTTTCCCTGGAAAAAAACTACCCCCCTTCTGGCTGGCAGTTGCAGGAGCCACTTGCTCATCATACCGCCGGGACTGGTCCACCTTTCATCTGGGAACCATCCTGCGTATCGTGGATTTTCAGGACCACGGCCACTCCAGCCAAGGCCCCAAACAAATTCAGCCTTTTCCCTGGAAGAAACTGACCTGCCCTCATTGGCTGGCAGATTGCAGGAGCCACTTGCCTCTATCAAACAGCCGACTTGGCAGGTGCACCTTTATCTGGGAACCATCCTGCGTATCGTGGATTTTCAGGAGCAGCGGCCACTCCCAGCCAGGTCCCCAAACAAATACTACGCCTTTTCCCTGGAAGTAAACTGACCTGCCCTCATCTGGTTGGCAGATTGCAGAGCACTTGTTATCAACCACCCCGACTCGCACTGTGCCACCTTCATCTGGGAACCATCCTGCGTATCGTGGATTTTCAGGACCAGTGGCCACTCCCAGCCATAGGCCCCGAACACAAACAGCCCTTTTCCTGGAAGAAAACTACCGCCCGTTCTGGCTGGCAGGTTGCAGGAGCCACTTCCCTTATCAAACCAGCCGACTTGCACTGGTCCACTTTCATCTGGGAACCATCTGCGTATCGTGGTTTTCAGGAGCAGGCGGCCACTCCCAGCCACAGGTCCCAAACAAATACTCGCCCTTTTCCCTGGAAGTAAAACTGACCTGCCCATCATCTGGCTGGCAGATTGCAGAGCCACTTGCTCTATCAAACGAGCCCGACTTGGCAGCGTGCCACCTTTCATCTGGGAACCATCCTGCGTATCGTGGATTTTCAGGAGCCAGCGGCCACTCCCAGCACAGGTCCCCAAACAAACTACGGCCCTTTTCCTGGAAGTAATACTGACCTGCCCTCATCTGGTGGCAGATTGCAGAGCCACTTGTATATCAAACCACCCGACTGGCACTGGTGCCACCTTTCATCTGGGAACCATCCTGCGTATCGTGGATTTTCAGGAACCAGCTGGCCACTCCCAGCCATAGGCCCCAAACACAAACTACAGCCCTTTTCCCTGGTAGTAAAACTGACCTGCCCGTCATCTGGCTGGCAGATTGCAGGAGCACTTGCCTCTATCAATCCAGCCCGACCGGCACTGGTGCCACCTTTCATCTGGGAACCATCCTGCGTATCGTGGATTTTCAGGAGCCAGCCGGCCACTCCCAGCCACAGGTCCCGAACACAAAACCACGGCCCTTTTCCCTGGCAAACAAAAACTCACCGCCCCGCTTCTGGCTGGCAGATTGCAGGAGCCACTTGCCTCTATCAAACCAGCCGACTCGGCACTGGTACCACCTTCATCTGGGAACCATCCTGCGTATCGTGGATTTTCAGGAGCCAGCCGGCCACTCCCAGCCACAGGTCCCCAACACAAATACTACGGCCCTTTTCCCTGGAAGTAAAAACTGACCTGCCCATCATCTGGCTGGCAGATTGCAGGAGCCACTTGCCTCTATCAAACCAGCCCGACTCGGCACTGGTGCCACCTTTCATCTGGGAACCATCCTGCGTATCGTGGATTTTCAGGAGCCAGCGGCCACTCCCAGCCACAGGTCCCCAAACAAATACTACGGCCCTTTTCCCTGGAAGTAAAACTGACCTGCCCATCATCTGGCTGGCAGATTGCACGAGCCACTTGGTATTATCAAACCACCCCGACTCGGCACTGGTGCCACCTTTCATCTGGGAACCATCCTGCGTATCGTGGATTTTCAGGAACCAGCTGGCCACTCCCAGCCATAGGCCCCCAAACAAAATACAGCCCTTTTCCCTGGAAGTAAAACTGACCTGCCCGCATCTGGCTGGCAGATGCAGGAGCACTTGCCTCTATCAATCCAGCCCGACTCGGCACTGGTGCCACCTTTCATCTGGGAACCATCCTGCGTATCGTGGATTTTCAGGAGCCAGCCGGCCACTCCCAGCCACAGTCCCCCGATACAAAACCACGGCCCTTTTCCCTGGCAAAAAACTTACCCACCCGCTTCTGGCTGGCAGATTGCAGGAGCCACTTGCCTCTATCATACCAGCCAGAGTTGACGCTGGTACCACCTTTCATCTGGGAACCATCCTGCGTATCGTGGATTTTCAGGAGCCAGCCGGCCACTCCCAGCCACAGGTCCCCAAACAAACTCAGCCCTTTTCCCTGGAAGAAAACTGACCTGCCCATCATCTGGCTGGCAGATTGCAGGAGCCACTTGCCTCTATCAAACAGCCCGACTGGCAGCTGTGCCACCTTTCATCTGGGAACCATCCTGCGTATCGTGGATTTTCAGGAGCCAGCGGCCACTCCCAGCACAGGCCCCAAACAAAACTACGGCCCTTTTCCCTGGAAGTAAACTGACCTGCCCATCATCTGGCTGGCAGATTGCACGAGCCACTTGGTATTATCAAAGCACCCGACTCGCACTGTGCCACCTTTCATCTGGGAACCATCCTGCGTATCGTGGATTTTCAGGAACCAGCTGGCCACTCCCAGCCATAGGCCCCCGAACACAAACTACAGCCCTTTTCCCTGGAAGTAAAACTGACCTGCCCGTCCTCTGGCTGGCAGATTGCAGGAGCCACTTGCCTCTATCAAACCAGCCCGACTCGGCACTGGTGCCACCTTTCATCTGGGAACCATCCTGCGTATCGTGGATTTTCAGGAGCCAGGCGGCCACTCCCAGCCACAGGCCCCCAAACAAATACTACGGCCCTTTTCCCTGGAAGTAAAACTGACCTGCCCATCATCTGGCTGGCAGTTTGCACGAGCCACTTGGTACAATCAATCCAGCCCGACTCGGCACTGGTGCCACCTTTCATCTGGGAACCATCCTGCGTATCGTGGATTTTCAGGAGCCAGCCGGCCACTCCCTGCCACAGGCCCCCGAACACAAACCACGGCCCTTTTCCCTGGCAAACAAAACTTACCCGCCCCCCTTCTGGCTGGCAGATTGCAGGAGCCACTTCCCTCTATCAAACCAGCCCGACTTGGCAGCGCTGCCACCTTTTATCTGGGAACCATCCTGCGTATCGTGGATTTTCAGGAGCCAGCCGGCCACTCCCAGTCACAGGTCCCCAAGCAAATACTACGGCCCTTTTCCCTGGAAGTAAAACTGACCTGCCCATCATCTGGCTGGCAGACTGCAGGAGCCACTTGCCTCTATCAAACCAGCCCGACTTGCACTTCTGCTGCCACTTTTCATCTGGGAACCATCCTGCGTATCGTGGATTTTCAGTAGCCAGCCGGCCACTCCCAGCACCAGGCCCGGAAACACAAAACAGGGCCCTTTTCCCTGGAAACTGAACTAGACAAATCTGGGACAGTTTACCCGCTAATATTGTTTGAATAATGTGGTCATAATAATAGATTTCTACAACGAATTTTTCAAATCTTTTTCGAGTTCATAATGTCCAAGATTGAGGTCTTTTTCTTCTGTTATCAATATTGCAACGAAATTGATAAATAAATACCAAATCTTTATTTTTCTTTTTAACCCAAGTTGATTATTCCCATTCATTAATCCATTTTTTGGACCAATATTTGCCATTCTGATGTATGTTGTCACTTCTTTACCATCGACATTCTGTGACTATGTTGACAAGTCTTGGGTGATGATCCTATCTGGTCTTAGATACACATAGGGGGAAATTTCCTCAGCCAGTGTCAGTCCTGAGCATGCGTATCAGAAGATCTTTCTATAGCTGGGAATTTTCCCATGAAAGGGATTCAGTTAGGGAAGAGACACTTGTCCCAGAGTTTTACATTCTTCTTGAACACTGCTTAAGGAACATGGATCCCATGTCCATTTGGATCTCTGTCTGCACAGAACTTTGTCATGCCAGTGCTTGAAATGCATCTCGAAGAGAATTCACTACACAGAATGAATGAGGGCTGTGGTAGGGCTCAGTGGGGCTCACCAGGCCCAACCCCCCTGTTAAAGCAGGATACCTAGAGCCTCTTGCCCGGGATTCTAGCTGGGTGTACTTTTAATGTCTTCTAAGATCCAGGCTTCAGAAGCTTACTGGGCAGTCTGTGCCGCGGTTGTCACCCTCACAGTAAAACATCATTTGGTGATGTTCATAGGCAATCTCCTGTATTTCAGTGTGTGCCCACTGCCTCTTGTCTTTTCACTCAGCATCACTTCAAAGACACTGGTTCCCTCCCTTTTGCATTACTGCTTCCCGTATGTATGTTTGCAGCCAAGTAGAGAAATGTAAACAACTTTCCTGAAGGCCACGCAGACAATATTCCCTTCATCTACCAGTCAAGTTGATTCATCAGAGGTGTTGAAAAAGTTGTTCAGCATGAAATTCCCCAGGAAAATCCATGCCGAGTACATTGCTTTGTCCTCCTTCATATGCCAGGCAAGGCTTTCGGGATATAGCTGCCCCATCAACTTCATGGGGATAAAAAAGAGGCTGGCTGATTTGTACTTTTCCGAGTCCTCCTAATTGTCATTTTTGAAGAGGGCAGTCTTTTGCTTTCATGCAGTCCTAGCTACGGAAAACTCCATACTTTCGTCTTTAGCGTTTCTTGTCCTCTCCAACTTCGCAAAAACTTTTTCCACGATGTCTGGCAAGGAGAATCTGGGACAGGGCTGAAAACATCTCCCATCGTGTTGTACATGTTGCAGAGAAGTCTGCAGAGTGTTTTGCAGGAAGAAAAAGAAAGTTGTTGAAAACACCTTCCACTCGAATGTTCATGTGTTTGGAAAAGGTAGGACAGTGGTAAGGTACTGATTTGGATCAGTTTGCAAGCTGTGAACACTATCCCAGTGTTGTGCAGCTTCATTCTTCACCTTTCCGAAGCTACTGGTCTCTCCGGCTCCCGAAGGCGAAGAAGCGGCTTCTTTGCGCAAAGGCGATTGTGCCGGTCACAGTGCACTCCAGTGCGGGGGCTTCTGACGAAATGTGCCCGGGACCGGCGCTTAGCTCCGGGGACATCCGTACCTTCTTCTTTCGGGACTTTTGGGGTCTACATCATTGCAAAAAACTTTTCCACTATGTCTGGCAAAGAGAAACTGTGCCAGCACAGAAAACATCCTCCATGGTGTTTGACATGTTGCAGAGAGGTTTGCTGAGTGTTTTGCACGATGAAAAAGAAAGCTGTTGAAAACAGCTTCCAATCGAATGTTCATGTGTTTGGAAAAGGTAGGAGAGTGGTAAGGTACTGTTTTGGATCAGTTTGCAAGCTGTGAACACTATCCCAGTGTTGTGCAGCTTCATTCTTCACCTTCCGAAAGCAGCCGCTCTCTCCGGCCCCCGGAGACGAAGAGGCGGCTTCTTCGCGCATAGGCGATTGTGCCTTACACAGTGCACTCCAGTGCGGCGGCTTCTGACGAAATGTGCCCGGGACCGGCGCTTACCTCCGGGGACATCCGTACCTTCTTCTTTCATTACTTTTGTGGTCTACATCATTGCAGAAATCCTTTCCACTATGTCTGGCGTGGAGAAACTGTGCCTGCACAGAAAACATCCTCCATGGTGTTTGACATGTTGCAGAGAGGTGTGCTGAGTGTTTTGCACGATGAAAAAGAAAGTTGTTGAAAACACCTTCCAATCGAATGTTCATGTGTTTGGAAAAGGTAGGACAGTGGTAAGGTACTGTTTTGGATCAGTTTGGAAGCTGTGCACACTATCCCAGTATTGTACAGCTTCATTCTTCACCTTTCCGTAGTTACTGGTCTCTCCGGCTCCCGGAGGCGAAGAAGCGGCTTCTTCGCGCAAAGGCGATTGTACCGGTACCAGTGCACTCCAGGGTTGCGGCTTCTACCAAAATGTGCCCGCGACCGGCGCTTAGCTCTGGGGAACTCCGTATTTCATCTTTAGCGGCTTTTGTGGTCTACATCATTGCAAAAATGCTTTCCACTATGTCTGGCAAGGAGAATCTGGGTCAGGGCTGAAAACATCTCCCATCGTGTTGTACATGTTTCAGAGAAGTCTGCAGAGTGTTTTGAACGAAAAGAAAAAGAAAGTTGTTGAAAACACCTTCCAATCGAATGTTCATGTGTTTGGAAAAGGTAGGAGAGTGGTAAGGTACTGTTTTGGATCAGTTTGCAAGCTGTGAACACTATCCCAGTGTTTTGCAGCTTCATTCTTCACTTTCCGAAGCTACTGGTCTCTCCGGCTCCGAAGGCGAAGACGCGGCTTCTCCGCGCAAAGGCGATTGTGCCGGTCACAGTGCACTCCAGTGCGGCGGCTTCTGACGAAATGTTCCCGGGACCGGCGCTTAGCTCCGGGGACATCCATACCTTCGTCTTCAGCGTCTTTTGTGGTCTACATCATTGCAAAGTTCTCTTCCACTATGTCTGGCAAGGAAAAACTCTGCCTGCACAGAAAACATCTCCCATGGTGTTTTACATGTTGCAGCGAAGTCTGCAGAGTGTTTTGCAGGACGAAAAGGAAAGTTGTCCAAAACACTTTCCAACAGAATGTTCATGTGTTTGGAATAGGTAGGACAGTAGTAAGGTACTGTTTTCTATCAGTTTGCAAACTGTGCAAACTATCCCAGTGTTGTGCAGCTTCATTCTTCAGCTTTCAGAGGCAGCAGCTCTCTCCGGCCCGCGCCGGCGAAGAAGCGGCTTCTTCGCGCAAAGGCGATTGTGCCGGTCACAGTGCACTGCGGACGGCGGCTTCTGACGAAATGTGCCCGGGACCGGCGCTTACCTCCGGGGACATCCGTACCTTCTTCTTTCGGGGCTTTTGGGGTCTACATCATTGTAAAAAACTTTTCCACTATGTCTGGCATGGAGAAACTGTGCCAGCACAGAAAACATCCTCCATGGTGTTTGACATGTTGCAGAGAGGTTTGCTGAGTGATTTGCACGATGAAAAAGAAAGTTGTCCAAAACACCTTCCAACCGAATATTCATGTGTTTGGAAAAGGTAGGAGAGTGGTAAGGTACTGTTTTCTATCAGTTTGCAAGCTGCGCACACTATCCCAGTGTTGTTCAGCTTCATTCTTCACCTTCCGAAAGCAGCCGCTCTCTCCGGCCCCCGGAGACGAAGAAGCGGCTTCTTCGCGCAAAGGCGATTGTGCCGGTCACAGTGCACTCCAGGGTTGCGGCTTCTACCAAAATGTGCCGGGGACCGGCGCTTAGCTCCGGGGAACTCCGTATTTCATCTTTAGCGGCTTTTGTGGTCTACATCATTGCAAAAATGCTTTCCACTATGTCTGGCAAGGAGAATCTGGGTCAGGGCTGAAAACATCTCCCATCGTGTTGTACATGTTGCAGAGAAGTCTGCAGAGTGTTTTGCACGAAAAGAAAAAGAAAGTTGTTGAAAACACCTTCCAATCGAATGTTCATGTGTTTGGAAAAGGTAGGAGAGTGGTAAGGTACTGTTTTGGATCAGTTTGCAAGCTGTGAACACTATCCCAGTGTTTTGCAGCTTCATTCTTCACTTTCCGAAGCTACTGTCTCTCCGGCTCCGAAGGCGAAGACGCGGCTTCTCGCGCAAAGGCGATTGTGCCGGTCACAGTGCACTCCAGTGCGGCGGCTTCTGACGAAATGTTCCCGGGACCGGCGCTTAGCTCCGGGGACATCCATACCTTCGTCTTCAGCGTCTTTTGTGGTTTACATCATTGCAAAGATCTCTTCCACTATGTCTGGCAAGGAAAAACTCTGCCTGCACAGAAAACATCTCCCATGGTGTTTTACATGTTGCAGCGAAGTCTGCAGAGTGTTTTGCAGGACGAAAAGGAAAGTTGTCCAAAACACTTTCCAACAGAATGTTCATGTGTTTGGAATAGGTAGGACAGTAGTAAGGTACTGTTTTCTATCAGTTTGCAAACTGTGCAAACTATCCCAGTGTTGTGCAGCTCCATTCTTCAGCTTTCAGAGGCAGCCGCTCTCTCCGGCCCCCGGAGGCGAAGAAGCGGCTTCTTCGCGCAAAGGCGATTGTGCCGGTCACAGTGCACTCCAGTGAGGCGGCTTCTAACGAAATGTGCCCGGGACCAGCGCTTACCTCCGGGGACATCCGTACCTTCTTCTTTCGGGGCTTTTGGGGTCTACATCATTGTAAAAAACTTTTCCACTATGTCTGGCGTGGAGAAACTGTGCCTGCACAGAAAACATCCTCCATGGTGTTTGCCATGTTGCAGAGAGGTTTGCTGAGTGTTTTGCACGATGAAAAAGAAAGTTGTCCAAAACACCTTCCAACCGAATATTCATGTGTTTGGAAAAGGTAGGAGAGTGGTAAGGTACTGTTTTCTATCAGTTTGGAAGCTGTGAACACTATCCCAGTGTTGTGCAGCTTCATTCTTCACTTTCCGAAGCTACTGGTCTCTCCGGCTCCGAAGGCGAAGAAGCAGCTTCTTCGCGCAAAGGCGATTGTGCCTTACACAGTGCACTCCAGTGCTGCGGCTTCTGACGAAATGTGCCCGGGACCGGCGCTTACCTCCGGGGACATCCGTACCTTCTTCTTTCGGGACTTTTGGGGTGCATCATTGCAGAAATTCCGTTCCACTATGTCTGGCATGGAGAAACTGTGCCAGCAAGGAAAACATCCTCCATGGTGTTTGACATGTTGCAGAGAGGTTTGCTGAGTGATTTGCACGATGAAAAAGAAAGTTGTCCAAAACACCTTCCAACCGAATATTCATGTGTTTGGAAAAGGTAGGACAGTGGTAAGGTACTGTTTTGGATCAGTTTGGAAGCTGCGCATACTATCCCAGTGTTGTTCAGCTTCATTCTTCACCTTCCGAAAGCAGCCGCTCTCTCCGGCCCCCGGAGACAAAGAGGCGGCTTCTTCGCGCAAAGGCGATTGTGCCGGTCACAGTGCACTCCAGTGCGGCGGCTTCTGACGAAATGTGCCCGGGACCGGCGCTTACCTCCGGGGACATCCGTACGTTCTACTTTCGGGACTTTTGGGGTCTACATCATTGCAAAAATCCTTTCCACGATGTCTGGCAAGGAGAAACTCTGCCTGCACAGAAAACATCCTCCATGGTGTTTGCCATGTTGCAGAGAGGTTTGCTGAGTGTTTTGCACGATGAAAAAGAAAGTTCTCCAAAACACCTTCCAACCGAATATTCATGTGTTTGGAAAAGGTAGGACAGTGGTAAGGTACTGTTTTCTATCAGTTTGCAAGCTGCGCAAACTATCCCAGTGTTGTTCAGCTTCATTCTTCACCTTCCGAAAGCAGCCGCTCTCTCCGGCCCCCGGAGACGAAGAGGCGGCTTCTTCGCGCATAGGCGATTGTGCCTTACACAGTGCACTCCAGTGCGGCGGCTTCTGACGAAATGTGCCCGGGACCGGCGCTTAGCTCCGGGGACATGCGTACCTTCTTCTTTCATTACTTTTGTGGTCTACATCATTGCAGAAAATGCTTTCCACTATGTCTGGCAAGGAGAAACTCTGCCTGCACCGAAAACATCCTCCATGGTGTTTGACATGTTGCAGAGAGGTGTGCTGAGTGTTTTGCACGATGAAAAAGAAAGTTGTTGAAAACACCTTCCAATCGAATGTTCATGTGTTTGGAAAAGGTAGGACAGTGGTAAGGTACTGTTTTGGATCAGTTTGGAAGCTGTGCACACTATCCCAGTATTGTTCAGCTTTATTCTTCACCTTTCCGTAGCTACTGGGCTCTCCGGCTCCCGGAGGCGAAGAAGCGGCTTCTTCGCGCAAAGGCGATTGTACCGGTACCAGTGCACTCCAGGGTTGCGGCTTCTACCAAAATGTGCCCGCGACCGGCGCTTAGCTCCGGGGAACTCCGTATTTCATCTTTAGCGGCTTTTGTGGTCTACATCATTGCAAAAATGCTTTCCACTATGTCTGGCAAGGAGAATCTGGGTCAGGGCTGAAAACATCTCCCATCGTGTTGTACATGTTTCAGAGAAGTCTGCAGAGTGTTTTGAACGAAAAGAAAAAGAAAGTTGTTGAAAACACCTTCCAATCGAATGTTCATGTGTTTGGAAAAGGTAGGAGAGTGGTAAGGTACTGTTTTGGATCAGTTTGCAAGCTGTGAACACTATCCCAGTGTTTTGCAGCTTCATTCTTCACTTTCCGAAGCTACTGGTCTCTCCGGCTCCGAAGGCGAAGACGCGGCTTCTCCGCGCAAAGGCGATTGTGCCGGTCACAGTGCACTCCAGTGCGGCGGCTTCTGACGAAATGTTCCCGGGACCGGCGCTTAGCTCCGGGGACATCCATACCTTCGTCTTCAGCGTCTTTTGTGGTTTACATCATTGCAAAGATCTCTTCCACTATGTCTGGCAAGGAAAAACTCTGCCTGCACAGAAAACATCTCCCATGGTGTTTTACATGTTACAGCGAAGTCTGCAGAGTGTTTTGCAGGACGAAAAGGAAAGTTGTCCAAAACACTTTCCAACAGAATGTTCATGTGTTTGGAATAGGTAGGACAGTAGTAAGGTATTGTTTTCTATCAGTTTGCAAACTGTGCAAACTATCCCAGTGTTGTGCAGCTCCATTCTTCAGCTTTCAGAGGCAGCCGCTCTCTCCGGCCCCCGGAGGCGAAGAAGCGGCTTCTTCGCGCAAAGGCGATTGTGCCGGTCACAGTGCACTCCAGTGCGGCGGCTTCTGACTAAATGTGCCCGGGACCGGCGCTTACCTCCGGGGACATCCGTACCTTCTTCTTTCGGGGCTTTTGGGGTCTACATCATTGTAAAAAACTTTTCCACTATGTCTGGCGTGGAGAAACTGTGCCTGCACAGAAAACATCCTCCATGGTGTTTGCCATGTTGCAGAGAGGTTTGCTGAGTGTTTTGCACGATGAAAAAGAAAGTTGTCCAAAACACCTTCCAACCGAATATTCATGTGTTTGGAAAAGGTAGGAGAGTGGTAAGGTACTGTTTTCTATCAGTTTGGAAGCTGTGAACACTATCCCAGTGTTGTGCAGCTTCATTCTTCACTTTCCGAAGCTACTGGTCTCTCCGGCTCCGAAGGCGAAGAAGCAGCTTCTTCGCGCAAAGGCGATTGTGCCTTACACAGTGCACTCCAGTGCTGCGGCTTCTGACGAAATGTGCCCGGGACCGGCGCTTACCTCCGGGGACATCCGTACGTTCTACTTTCGGGACTTTTGGGGTCTACATCATTGCAAAAATCCTTTCCACTATGTCTGGCGTGGAGAAACTGTGCCTGCACAGAAAACATCCTCCATGGTGTTTGCCATGTTGCAGAGAGGTTTGCTGAGTGTTTTGCACGATGAAAAAGAAAGTTCTCCAAAACACCTTCCAACCGAATATTCATGTGTTTGGAAAAGGTAGGACAGTGGTAAGGTACTGTTTTCTATCAGTTTGCAAGCTGTGAACACTATCCCAGTGTTTGTGCAGCTTCATTCTTCACCTTCCGAAGCAGCGCTCTCTCCGGCCCCCGGAGACGAAGAGCGGCTTCTTCGCGCATAGGCGATTGTGCCTTACACAGTGCACTCCAGTGCGGCGGCTTCTGACGAAATGTGCCCGGGACCGGCGGTTACCTCCAGGGACATCCGTACCTTCTTCTTTCATTACTTTTGTGGTCTACATCATTGCAAAATCCTTTCCACTATGTTGGCGTGGAGAAACTGTGCCTGCACAGAAAACATCCTCCATGGTGTTTGACATGTTGCAGAGAGGTGTGCTGAGTGTTTTGCACGATGAAAAGAAAGTTGTTGAAAACACCTTCCAATCGAATGTTCATGTGTTTGGAAAAGGTAGGACAGTGGTAAGGTACTGTTTTGGATCAGTTTGAAGCTGTGCACCTATCCCAGTTTGTCAGCTTCATTCTTCACCTTTCCGTAGTTACTGGTCTCTCCGGCTCCCGGAGGCGAAGAAGCGGCTTCTTCGCGCAAAGGCGATTGTACCGGTACAGTGCACTCCAGGGTTGCGGCTTCTACCAAATGTGCCCGGACCGGCGCTTAGCTCTGGGGACTCCGTACTTCTTCTTTAGCGGCTTTTGTGGTCTACATCATTGCAAAAATGCTTTCCACTATGTCTGGCAAGGAGAATCTGGTCAGGCTGAAAAACATCCTCCATCGTGTTTACATGTTCAGAGAGTCTGAGTGTTTTGAACGAAAGAAAAAGAAAGTTGTTGAAAACACCTTCCAATCGAATGTTCATGTGTTTGGAAAAGGTAGGAGAGTGGTAAGGTACTGTTTTGGATCAGTTTGCAAGCTGTGAACACTATCCCAGTGTTTGCAGCTTCATTCTTCACTTTCCGAAGCTACTGGTCTCTCCGGCTCCGAAGGCGAAGACGCGGCTTCTCTCGCGCAAAGGCGATTGTGCCGGTCACAGTGCACTCCAGTGCGGCGGCTTCTGACGAAATGTTCCCGGGACCGGCGCTTAGCTCCGGGGACATCCATACCTTCGTCTTCAGCGTCTTTTGTGGTCTACATCATTGCAAATTCTCTTCCACTATGTCTGGCAAGGAAAACTCTGCCTGCACAGAAAACATCTCCCATGGTGTTTACATGTTGCAGCGAAGTCTGCAGAGTGTTTTGCAGGACGAAAAGAAAGTTGTCCAAAACACTTCCAACAGAATGTTCATGTGTTTGGAATAGGTAGGACAGTAGTAAGGTACTGTTTTCTATCAGTTTGCAAACTGTGCAAACTATCCCAGTGTTGTGCAGCTTCATTCTTCAGCTTTCAGAGGCAGCAGCTCTCTCCGGCCCGCGCCGGCGAAGAAGCGGCTTCTTCGCGCAAAGGCGATTGTGCCGGTCACAGTGCACTGCGGGGCTGGCTTACAAAATGTGCCCGCGACCGGCGCTTAGCTCTGGGGAACTCCGTATTTCATCTTTAGCGGCTTTTGTGGTCTACATCATTGCAAAAATGCTTTCCACTATGTCTGGCAAGGAGAATCTGGGTCAGGGCTGAAAACATCTCCCATCGTGTTGTACATGTTTCAGAGAAGTCTGCAGAGTGTTTTGAACGAAAAGAAAAAGAAAGTTGTTGAAAACACCTTCCAATCGAATGTTCATGTGTTTGGAAAAGGTAGGAGAGTGGTAAGGTACTGTTTTGGATCAGTTTGCAAGCTGTGAACACTATCCCAGTGTTTTGCAGCTTCATTCTTCACTTTCCGAAGCTACTGGTCTCTCCGGCTCCGAAGGCGAAGACGCGGCTTCTCCGCGCAAAGGCGATTGTGCCGGTCACAGTGCACTCCAGTGCGGCGGCTTCTGACGAAATGTGCCCGGGACCGGCGCTTACCTCCGGGGACATCCGTACCTTCTTCTTTCGGGGCTTTTGGGGTCTACATCATTGTAAAAAACTTTTCCACTATGTCTGGCATGGAGAAACTGTGCCAGCACAGAAAACATCCTCCATGGTGTTTGACATGTTGCAGAGAGGTTTGCTGAGTGATTTGCACGATGAAAAAGAAAGTTGTCCAAAACACCTTCCAACCGAATATTCATGTGTTTGGAAAAGGTAGGAGAGTGGTAAGGTACTGTTTTCTATCAGTTTGCAAGCTGCGCACACTATCCCAGTGTTGTTCAGCTTCATTCTTCACCTTCCGAAAGCAGCCGCTCTCTCCGGCCCCCGGAGACGAAGAGGCGGCTTCTTCGCGCAAAGGCGGTTGTGCCGGTCACAGTGCTCTGCAGTGCGGCGGCATCTTACGAAATGTGCCCGGAACCGGCGCTTAGCTCCGGGGAACTCCGTATTTCATCTTTAGCGTCTTTTGGGGTCTGCATCATTGCAAAAATCCTTTCCACTATGTCTGGCGTGGAGAAACTGTGCCTGCACAGAAAACATCCTCCATGGTGTTTGCCATGTTGCAGAGAGGTTTGCTGAGTGTTTTGCACGATGAAAAAGAAAGTTGTCCAAAACACCTTCCAACCGAATATTCATGTGTTTGGAAAAGGTAGGACAGTGGTAAGGTACTGTTTTCTATCAGTTTGCAAGCTGCGCACACTATCCCAGTGTTGTTCAGCTTCATTCTTCACCTTCCGAAAGCAGCCGCTCTCTCCGGCCCCCGGAGACGAAGAGGCGGCTTCTTCGCGCATAGGCGATTGTGCCTTACACAGTGCACTCCAGTGCGGCGGCTTCTGACGAAATGTGCCCGGGACCGGTGCTTAGCTCCGGGGACATCCGTACCTTCTTCTTTCATTACTTTTGTGGTCTACATGATTGCTGAAATCCTTTCCACTATGTCTGGCAAGGAGAAACTCTGCCTACACCGAAAACATCCTCCATGGTGTTTGACATGTTGCAGAGAGGTGTGCTGAGTGTTTTGCACGATGAAAAAGAAAGTTGTTGAAAACACCTTCCAATCGAATGTTCATGTGTTTGGAAAAGGTAGGACAGTGGTAAGGTACTGTTTTGGATCAGTTTGGAAGCTGTGCACACTATCCCAGTATCGTTCAGCTTCATTCTTCACCTTTCCGTAGCTACTGGGCTCTCCGGCTCCCGGAGGCGAAGAAGCGGCTTCTTCGCGCAAAGGCGATTGTACCGGTACCAGTGCACTCCAGGGTTGCGGCTTCTACCAAAATGTGCCCGCGACCGGCGCTTAGCTCTGGGGAACTCCGTATTTCATCTTTAGCGGCTTTTGTGGTCTACATCATTGCAATAGTGCTTTCCACTATGTCTGGCAAGGAGAAGCTGGGTCAGGGCTGAACACACCTCCCATCGTGTTGTACATGTTTCAGAGAAGTCTGCAGAGTGTTTTGAACGAAAAGAAAAAGAAAGTTGTTGAAAACACCTTCCAATCGAATGTTCATGTGTTTGGAAAAGGTAGGAGAGTGGTAAGGTACTGTTTTGGATCAGTTTGCAAGCTGTGAACACTATCCCAGTGTTGTGCAGCTTCATTCTTCACTTTCCGAAGCTACTGGTCTCTCCGGCTCCGAAGGCGAAGACGCGGCTTCTCCGCGCAAAGGCGATTGTGCCGGTCACAGTGCACTCCAGTGCGGCGGCTTCTGACGAAATGTTCCCGGGACCGGCGCTTAGCTCCGGGGACATCCATACCTTCGTCTTTCGGGACTTTTGGGTCTACAATCATTGCAAAAATCCTTTCCACTATGTCTGGCTAGAGAAACTGTGCCTGCACAGAAAACATCCTCCATGGTGTTTACATGTTGCAGAGAGGTTGCTGAGTGTTTTGCACGATGAAAAAGAAAGTTGTTGAAAACACCTTCCAACCGAATATTCATGTGTTTGGAAAAGGTAGGACAGTGGTAAGGTACTGTTTTGGATCAGTTTGCAAGCTGCGCACACTATCCCAGTGTTGTTCAGCTTCATTCTTCACCTTCCGAAAGCAGCCGCTCTCTCCGGTCCCCGGAGACGAAGAGGCGGCTTCTTCGCGCAAAGGTGATTGTGCCGGTCACAGTGCACTCCAGTGCGGCGGCTTGTGACGAAATGTGCCCGGGACCGGCGCTTACCTCCGGGGACATCCGTACCTTCTTCTTTCGGGACTTTTGGGGTCTACATCATTGCAAAAATTCCTTTCCACTATGTCTGGCAAGGAAAAACCTCTGCCTGCGCAGAAAACATCCTCCACGGTGTTTGACTTGTTGTAGAGAGGTTTGCTGAGTTTTTTGCACCATGAAAAAGAAAGTTGTTGAAAACACCTTCCAACCGAATATTCATGTGTTTGGAAAAGGTAGGAAATTGGTAAGGTACTGTTTTCTATCAGTTTGCAAGCTGCGCACACTATCCCAGTGTTGTTCAGCTTCATTCATCAGCTTCCGAAAGCAGCCGCTCTCTCCGGCTTCTGGAGGCGAAGAGGCGGCTTCTTCGCGCAAATGCGATTGTGCCGGTCACAGTGCTCAGCAGTGCGACGGCTTCTGAAGAAATGTGCCCGGGACCGGCGCTTAGCTCCGGGGAACTCCATATTTCGTCTTTAGCGTCTTTTGGGGTCTGCATCATTGCAAAAATCCTTTCCACTATGTCTGGCGTGGAGAAACTGTGCCTGCACAGAAAACATCTCCCATCGTGTTTGACATGTTGCGGAGAGGTTTGCAGAGTGTTTTGCAAGAAGAAAAACAAAGTTTTCCAAAACACCTTCCAACCGAATGTTCATGTGTTTGGAAAGGTAGGACAGTGGTAAGGTACTGTTTTGGATCAGTTTGGAAGCTGTGCACACTATCCCAGTATTGTGCAGCTTCATTCTTCACCTTCCGAAAGCAGCCGCTCTCTCCGGCCCCCGGAGACGAAGAGGCGGCTTCTTCGCGCAAAGGCGATTGTGCCTGTCACAGTGCACTGCAGACGGCGGCTTCTGACGTAATGTGCCCCGTATCTGCTCATAGCTCCCGGGGTCTCTGTACCTTCCAATTCCGTTTTTGGTCTTGGCAATGCAAATGGTTTACTTGCAGCAGTAGGACGGGACAGTTAACTGGCCTTTTTGCTTTTAGAGAGAAGCTAATGAAAAAGATTCACCAGGATCAGAGCAGGTTGTAAAACAAGAAAATTGTCATGAAAAGAAGCCAGCCTTGTCCCCTTAGATTTGCTAGCTGTGTTTGAACAAAATGAAATGTGTCAACTCGGTGTTCCTGGGTATCACATCAGTAACAGGTACTTCAGTTGCTGAATTTCTCTCGTCAAGTCAAGAAGAGAATCCAAGGAATTGTGATTTCATGCTCACAATTCACCCTGTGGTGCCGAAAGGTGAAAAAGGGGTGGAAGGTGCACGGGTCAATTAACTTGAATGGCCTGTGTAAATCAGCGGCCGCTGATTTCCTGAAGGCTTCAACAGGTCAGTTGCCTATGTTTTTCTTGGAATTGTTTTAACCTTCGGTCATATTTTTCTTGGGATTCTTTTACCCTTTCCCTATTAGTTCAGCCTTTGGTCTCCAGCCTTTGCTGACATTTCAAGGATCTCGGTAGCCTGGAAATGTGTTGTCATAATTGCTGACATCATTATTCCCTTCAAAGGGTTGTTTGCCTCAAGTCTCAGTTTTGCTGGTTTTCTGCTAGTTGATTGTCAGAGGGCAGCAGGTGTTGTGTAGGAGCAAGTACACAAACCCATAGCGTGCTTTTCTTTTGATTTGGCCTGTGTAGCTAATGGAATGACTGAACATCTGTGAGAGGCTTTTCTCTCCCCGTTAGGTTTCACTGGAAGGGCAGATGCAAATGGTCTACCTGAAGTCTTGGCACAGAAGAAAGTAGTGGTTTGCTGCTGCATCTAGCTAGAAGCTTACAAAAGGAAGGCCTTGGGCTGAGGCCCATTCCATTGGCTAAGTAGAAAAGGACTGTGGGAAGGTGAGGCAGCTGAATTAGAGGTAGATCAACAAGTGTGTTCAAAGCCTGGTGTATGGTGGTTGGTTGAATGGTGTTTGTTATGGCTTAAAGCTATGGAACTGATAAAGGCAAAGTTGCAAGAAAGCAGCTCTCCTTTGCATCTTGCTGGGGACTCTGCTTCACCACGGACCCTCAACTCCAAGTTTGCCAAGGAGATGATCAGTAGGACTGTTGCAGAGCTGCTGTGTGCATCTGAATGGAATGGCAGAGAGTGAAGCGCTGGACATTTCTGGCTTTAGTACAATGCTGCTGCATTGGTGCCAGTTTAGTTGGTTTTCCATCAGTGGCCTTTCTGTCTAGAAGTACACTGCCCAGAGTCTTTCTAGCATGTGATGCCATTTCCTTCCTGTTGTTTTCATACCGTTCCTTCAGTTGAAAGGATGATACAATCTTTACATTTTGAAGATCCCTGTTAGGAAACACTATGCAAGAGGAGTCATCGCTCCCTTTTCTTCTGCCTCCTTTGTCATTTTCAGAGACTCATTTCAAATTTCTGCTAATGTCAAGAGGAATACTGAGATTACCTAGCAGGGTTGGCACTCTCAGCTGCTTTCTTCTTTCATACTGCTTCATACTGGATGTGACATAAAGGCCTCGTTTTGTCATCTGCATTCTGCTGTGATCCAAAGCTAAATATTCCAGATGTATGAACACAAAAAGAACTCCTAGGCTTTTGCAAGAACTAGCCCAGGCGGATTTGTGTTCAATTTGATCGCTACAGTGTTTCAGAAAAAAGGAGATTGGACTGTCTTCTTGTGTACTCTCTTCTTGTGCTCTCACGTCTTGCATGTCCTAGTGAATCTACCGGCTATGGTGGATTTTCAGGAGCCAGCCGGCCACTCCCAGCTGAAGGCCCCCGAACACAAACCACGGCCCTTTTCCCTGGCAAAGAAAACTCACCCACCCCGCTTCTGGCTGGCAGATTGCAGGAGCCACTTCCCTCTATCAAACCAGCCCGACTCGACACTGGTGCCACCTTTCATCTGGGAACCATCCTGCGTATCGTGGATTTTCAGGAGCCAGCCGGGCACTCCCAGACACAGGTCCCCAAACAAATACTACAGCCCTTTTCCCTGGAATTAAAACTGACCTGCCATCTTCTGGCTGGCAGATTGCAGGAGCCACTTGCCTCTATCAAACCAGCCCGACTCGACACTGGTGCCACCTTTCATCTGGGAACCATCCTGCGTATCGTGGATTTTCAGGAGCCAGCCGGCCACTCCCAGCCACAGGCCCCCGAACACAAACCACGGCCCTTTTCCCTGGCAAACAAAACTCACCCGCCCCGCTTCTGGCTGGAAGATTGCAGGAGCCACTTGCCTCTGTCAAACCAGCCCGACTTGGCACTGGTGCCACCTTGGGTCTGGGAGACATCCTGCGTACTGTGGATATTCAGGGGCCAGCCGGCCACTCCCAGCCACAAGTCCCCAAAAATAATCTACGGCGCTTTTCCCTGGTAGTAAAACTGACCTGCTCATCATCTGGCTGCCACATTGCAGCAGCCCCTTGGTAATATCAAACCTGTCCAACTTGGCACTGGTGCCACCTTTCATCTGGGAACCACTCCCGCGTATTGTGGGGTTTTCAGGGCCGCCGGCCACCCCCGCCCCAGGCCCCGAACAAAAACGCCCCTTTTCCTGGAAAAAAAAACCCCCCGTTTGGTGGCAGATTGCGGGGCCCCTTGCTCTATCAAACCCCCCGACTCGGCCTGGTGCCCCCTTTCTCTGGGAAACCCTCCTGCATGTGGTTTTCAGGAGCCGCCCCCACCCCCAGCCACAGGCCCCAAACAAAACCCGGCCTTTTCCCTGAATAAACCCTGCCCATCTTCTGGCTGGCAGATTGCAGGAGCACTTGGTATATCAAACCAGCCGCTTGGCACTGGTGCCACCCTTTCATCTGGGAACCATCCCGCGTACGTGGTTTTCAGGAGCCAGCCCGGGCCCCTCCCAGCCAAGGCCCCAAACAAACCCACGGCCCTTTCCCCGGAAATTAAAACTGACTGCCCCTCTTCTGGCTGGCAGATTGAGGGAACACTTGGCTCTTCAAACAGCCAACTTGGCACTGGTGCCCCTTTCATCTGGGAAAACCCTCCTGCGTATCGTGGATTTTTCAGGGCCCCCCGGCCACTCCCAACCCCCGGCCCCAAACAAAACACGGCCCTTTTCCCCGGAATAAAAATACCTGCCCGGTTCTGGCTGGGGATTGCAGGAGCCCCTTCCCCCTTTTCAAACCAGCCGCTGGACTGGGCCCCCTTTCCTTTGGGAACCCTCCGGTATGTGGATTTTTAGGGCCAGCCCGGCCCCTCCCCGCCCCAAAGGGCCCCCAAAACAAAACGGCCCTTTTTCCCGGAAAAAACGATGCCCCTCTTTTGGTGGAGAGGGAGCACTTGTCTATCAAACCAGCCGATTGGCACGTTTCCCCTTTCATCTGGGAACCATCCTGGTACGTGGATTTTTAGGAGCCCCGCGGCCCCTCCCAGCCCAGGCCCCCCAACACAAACACGGGGCCTTTTTCCCCGGAAAAAAACTACCGCCCCCTTCTTGGCAGATTCAGGCCCCTTCCTCTTCAACCAGCCCGACGGCCTGGTGCCACCCTTTATTGGGAACCATCCTGGTATCTGGATTTTCAGGAGCCAGCCGGCCACCCCACAAGGCCCCCAACACAAACCAGGGCCCCTTTTTCCCCGGAAAAAAACCCCCCCGTTTGGCTGGCAATTCGGGGGCCTTCCCATCAAACCGCCCCTCGGCCGGGCCCCCTTTCATCTGGGAACCCTCCGGTATCGGGATTTTAGGCCAGCCGGCCCCCCCCGCCAAGCCCCAAAAAACCACGGCCCCTTTTCCCCGGAAAAAAAACTACCCCCCCGCTTTTTGGCTGGCAATTGCAGGAGCCACTTCCTCTATCAACCAGCCCGACTGGCCTGGTGCCACCTTTCATCTGGGAACCATCCTGGTATGTGGATTTTTAGGGCCCGCCCGGCCCCTCCCCGCCACAGGCCCCAAACAAAACCACGGCCCTTTTCCCTGGAAGAAAATACCGCCCCTTTTGGCTGGAGATTGAGGAGCCACTTTCTATCAAACCAGCCCCACTTGGCACTGTGCACCTTTCATCTGGGAAACCATCCCCGCGTATGTGGATTTTCAGGGCCAGCGGCCACTCCAGCCACACCCCCAACACAAACCACGGCCCTTTTCCCTGGAAGTAAAACTGACCTGCCCATCATCTGGCTGGCAGATTGCAGAGCCTTGTTATCAAACCACCCGACTCGGCACTGGTGCCACCCTTTCATCCCGGGAACCATCCTGCGTATCGTGGATTTTCAGGAGCCAGCTGGCCACTCCCAGCCAAGGCCCCGAACACAAACCACGGGCCCTTTTCCCTGGAAAAAACTGAAACCGCCCGTCATCTGGCTGGCAGATTGCAGGAGCCACTTGCGCCTATCAATCCAGCCCGACTCGGCACTGGTGCCACCTTTCATCTGGGAACCATCCCGCGTATCGTGGGTTTTCAGGAGCCAGCCGGCCCCTCCCAGCCCAGGCCCCCAACAAAAACCACGGCCCTTTTCCCTGGCAAAAAAAACTACCCGCCCCGCTTCTGGCTGGCAGATTGCAGGAGCCACTTCCTCTATCAAACCAAACCGACTGCCTGGTGCCACCTTTCATCTGGGAACCATCCTGCGTATCGTGGATTTTTAGGAGCCAGCCGGCCACTCCAGCCACAGGCCCCAAACAACTACGGCCTTTCCCTGGAAGTAAAACTGACCCTGCCCATCTTTTGGCTGGCAGATTGCAGGAGCCACTTGCCTCTACAAACCCGCCCAAATTGGCATGGTGCCACCTTTCATCTGGGAACCATCCTGCGTATCGTGGATTTTCAGGAGCCAGCCGGCCACTCCCCGCCCCAGCCCCAACACAAACCACGGCCCCTTTTCCCTGGAAAAAAATACCCCCCATCTGGTGGCAGATTGCACGGGGCCACTTGCCCTATCAAAACCGCCCGACTCGGCACTGGTGCCACCTTCATCGGGAACCTCTGCGTATGTGGATTTTCAGGGCACGGCCCCTCCACCCCCAAAGGCCCCCCAAACAAAATACGGCCTTTTCCTGGAAATAAAACTGACCTGCCCATCTTTTGGTGGCAATTGCAGGACCACTTGTTATCAAACCCACCGACCCGGGACCTGTGCCACTTTTTATTGGGAACCATTCCCGGTATCGGGATTTTGGACCGGGCCCCACCCCAAACAAAAACACGGGCCCTTTTCCTGGAAGTAAAACTGATGCCCCTCATCTGGTGGCAGATTGCAGGGGCCACTTTCTATAATCCAGCCCGGTTGGCCGGGGGCCACCTTTCATCTGGGGAAACCCTCCTGCGTATGTGGATTTTCAGGAGCCACCGGCCACTCCCAGCCGGCCCCCCAAACAAAACTCGGCCCCCTTTTCCCTGGAAAAAAAACTGCCCCTTCTGGCTGGCGATTAGGGGCCACGTTTTCAAACCCCCCGACCGGTGGGGCCACCTTTCATCTGGGAACCATCCTGCGTTTTGGGGATTTTCAGGAGCCACCCGGCCCACTCCCCCCACAGGCCCAAAAACCCCAAAACCCCAGGGCCCCCTTTTCCCCTGGAAAAATTTACCGCCCCCCTTCGGGCCCGGCAATTTCGGGACCCAATTCCCTCTATCAAACCACCCAAAAATTGCACTTCTGTTCCCTTTTTTCATTTTGGGAAACCCATCCTGCGTATTTTTATTTTCAGTACCCACCCGGCCCCCCTCCCAGCCCGGGCCCCGGGGAAACACAAAAAGGGCCCTTTTTTCCCTAAAAAACTGAACTGGGACAAATCGGGGGACAGTTTTTCCCCGCTAATATTGTTTAAAATAATGTGGTCTTTAATAATAGATTTCTACAACAAATTTTTTTAAAAATTTTTTTAAAAATTCAAATGCCCAAAGGGGTTAGGTCTTTTTCTTCTTTATCAATATTCCCAACAAAAATTGATAAATAAAGACCAAATCTTTATTTTTCTTTTTTAAACCCCAAAAAGATTTTTCCCATTCATTTAAACCCTTTTTTTTGGGCCAATATTTGCCCTTCTGATGTATGTTGTCACTTCTTTACCAAACGACTTCTGTGACTATGTTGACAAGTCTTGGGTGATGATCCCCATCTGGTCTTAGATACACTTTGGGGGAAATTTCCTCAGCCCGTGTCAGTCCCGAGCATGGGTTAAAACCCGGGGGAAAAAAAAATTTTTTTCTTTAGCTGGGAATTTTTTCCCCTGAAAGGGAAATTTAGTTAGGGGAAAAGACACTTGTCCCAAGGGTTTTTCATTTTCTTGAACACGGGTTTTAAAGGGAAAATGGATCCCCCTGTCCATTTTGGGTCTCTGTCTGCACAGAACTTTGTCATGCCAGTGCTTGAAATGCATCTCGAAGGGGAATTCACTCACAGAATTTAATGAGGGCTGTGGTGGGCTCAGTGGGGCCCCCCGGCCCAACCCCCCCGTTAAAGCAGGTTTCCTAGAGCCTCTTGCCCGGGGTTCTATCTGGGTGTATTTTAATGTCTTCTAAGATTTCCGGCTTCCCAAAACTTTCTGGGGAGTCTGTGCCGCGGGTTTTCACCCTCACAGTTTTAAAAAATCATTTTTGGGGATTTCATAGGGCAATTTCCCCGTATTTCGTGTGTGCCCATGCCTTTGTCTTTTCACTCAGCATCCTTCAAAAAACATGGTTCCCTCCCTTTTTCATTATTTCTTCCCGTAAAGTATGTTTGCAGCCAAGTAGAGAAAAGTAAAACAACTTTCCTGAAGGCCACGCAGACAAAATTCCCCTTATCTACCAGTCAAGTTGATTCATCAGAGGTGTTGAAAAAGTTGTTCAGCATGAAATTCCCCCGGGAAAAAACCATGCCGAAATACATTGCTTTTTCCCCTTTTTATATGCCAGGCAAAAGGGTTTTTTTTTTTTTTTTTTTGGGGGATAGCGCCCCCAATTTAACTTTTGGGGGGTAAAAAAAAGGCTGGCCGATTTGTACTTTTTTCCCTTTCCCCCCAATTTTCAATTTTTTAAGGGGCAGTCTTTTGCTTTCTGCAGTCCTAAAAAACGGAAAAATCCAACTTTGTCTTTAGCGTTTTTGTTTCCCCTCCAACTTCGCAAAAAAAAATTTTTCCCCGATGTCTGGCAAGGAGAATCGGGGCAGGGCTGAAAACCCTCTTTCCCCTCGTGTTGTACTGTTGAGGAAATCTGGGAGAGTGTTTTGAGGAAAAAAAAAAAAAGTTGTTGAAAACACCTTTTCCAAATCGAATGTTCATGTGTTTGGGAAAAAAAGGAAGTGGTAAGGTACTGTTTTTAAACAGTTTGCAAACCCGGCAA
>NW_026992935.1:0-25135 GCF_028769735.1 Zonotrichia leucophrys gambelii
TCCCAATGGCCCCCTGCTCCCACAAGGCCCTGGGATGTCACAATGGTCTCATTGCTTCCACAAGGCCCTGCTGTTCCACAATGCCCTTGAAGTGTCACAATAGTCCCAGTGGGTTCCCCTGCTCGTTCACAGTGGCCTCCTTTGTTCTGCAGTGTAACAATGGTATGCTTGGTTCCATGGTCAGAATGGCCCCGTGGTCTCATGGAGCCCCCACAGCCCCTTATGGAGCTCCACAGCCCTTTATGGAGCTCCACAGCCCTTTATGGAGCCCCACAGTGTCACTTTAATCCCCTTGAGTCCATGAGGCCCTGCCGTGCTACAAGGACCCCTTGGTTATACAAGGCCCTGCAGTGTCACAATGGCCCCTTGGTTCCAGTGGTCCTGAAGTGTTGTAATGGTATCCATGGTTCCATGAGGCCCCACAATGTCACAATGAACTTTTGGTTCCATGAGCTTTCCGACTGCCAACAACAGTCTCCTTGGTTCCACAGTGTCACAATGGACCCTTTGCTCCATGAGGTTCATTGGTGTAACATGGACACCTTGATTCCATGAGGTTGTGTAGTGTCACAATGATCTCCTTGGTTCTGGGGCCCTGCTGTGGCTGCTGTGTAACAATGGATCTGTGGTACCATGAGGTTCCATAGTGTCACCATGGTCCCTTTGGTTCCACAAGGCCTTGCTGTGCCACAATGGCCCCTTGGTTCCATGAGGTTCTGTACTGTCAACAATGATCTCCTTGGTTCCGCAGTGTCACAATGGATGCTTGGTTCCATGAGGGACCTGGCCTCCCATGGCCCCTCACAGCCCCTCATGGCTCCCTCACAGCTCCCCATGGCCCCTCACAGCCCCTCATGGCTCCCTCACAGCTCTCCATGGCCCCTCACAGCCCCTCATGACTCCCTCACAGTTCCCCAAGACCCCTCACAGCCCCTCACTGTGGATGCTCTGGAAGAGAGAGAGAGAAACAGCAAGTGTTTTTCACAGCAGCCTGTGAGAATCTTTAGGGTATTGTAGGGATGTGATAACTTGTTAAGTATAAACAATCTGCAGGTGGTGTTCTTCTACTTCGTCTTTCTGTTCTTCTCAAGGACAGTGTATAATGTGTTTTTGTTAACCAGCCAATCAAATAGAATAAATCATATCACTCTATAAAAACCGCACGGTTCTCTTGAATAAAACCTTCTTTCACTCTCTCTACACAACTGCCTCCCGCCTGTTACTGTGTCATTCTCGACTCAAGAGTGATACCTCACAGCCCCTCACAGCCCCTCACAGTTCCCCATGGCCCCTCATGGCTCCTCACGGCCCCTCATATCCCCTCACAGCCCCAGACGCGGGGCTCCTCCCAGAGGAGGAGGGGTCGGGCCCTGCTTGTTCTCCTTTCATTTCAATCCCTTCATTACAGCGACAAGTAAAGAAAGGCTGAAATGGAGCCTTTGCCCAGCGTTTCCCTCGGGGTTAATTGCAGGCTGAAGCTCTGTGCTGGCCCCAGCCCCAGTGCCACCATCCCTGCAGCCACCAGGCCTTTGCTGTCCCCCCGTGTCCGTTCCCTGTCCCCGAGTCCCGCCCGGCTCTGGCAGCAGCAGCAGCCGCAGCGCAGGGGGCGCCGGCCCGGCCCAGCCGGGGCTCCCGGCCAGGAGCAGCAGCAGCGCCGGCCCCTTCCCGCCTGCTCCTGCCTCGGCTCCCAAGGGCTTCTTCCAGCTCAATTCTGGAGCAGAGCAGCCAGCACCTACACACAGCCCTGACTGCTCAGGGCCCGCCTGTGCTGCCCTGAGCCAGCCCTCAGAGGAAGAAAGGATCGGGTTCCAGAGCTGTGTTCAGTGCTCTTTTACTCACCCTGCGGTGACACCAGGAGGCTGCTGGTGACTTTGCCTTGGGAATTGCAGTTCTTGGCTGCTCTTGGCCCTCTTCTGCTGGCAACCTGAATTTTATCCATAAAAATGCAAGTGCCTCTTTCAGTTGGTGCTACCCACGGTGCTTTCATGACAGTGAAGTCAGTACTTTTTGTCACAGGCATAAAGATCAGCAGATACTGGAATGCTCACCAGCCCCTGAACACTAAGATGACGGGAGTTAAAGCCACACGGGCCACATTTGCAGAGTTCAAACAAAGCCCTGTTGCTGAAGCTGTTGAAATAAGAGAAACGGACAGAGGCCACCACAGAAATTGCCTCCATAGTGTGGAATTAAATTATAAAATCCACCAGGAGAAACAGAAACCAGAACTTCTCGACTCACTTCATTGCTCCTTCCCAGCAGCAGGAAATGCAGATGCCCAGAGGTATTTTGCACTGCTGCTGCCACCAGTTTGAGCCCAGGCTCTGCCCAGTCCCAGCGTTAACCTGAGCCCAGCCCAGGGAGCTCAGTGCTCGCGGGGCCAGGCCCAGAGCCCTGGGCACGGCCTCCCATTGCGGGGCAGCGGCGCAGATGGAATGTCCTGCGGCCCAAACCTCCTGCTCCTGCCACACAGCGCCCGTCTTCTCCCCCTCCTCCTCCTCTCCCAGCACGGCACAAATTCCAGCTCGGAGGAGGCTTCCCCCGACAGCGCTCCGGCTCCTGTTCCAGTTGAATGTCCCTGCAGAGGAACAGGGCATCTTTCAGCCACTTCCACAAGCTCAGGCTTCTCACTTCATGGGGAATCTGGGATGCAAATGGCCTTGTTAAGAAAGACAAAAGCCAAAATGGATTAGTAGTTAGAAAAAAATCACCCTTCTTCCAGGGAAGGTTCACCGGTCGTTCCCTGCATTTCTCCTTTTCAGATTGTTTTAGTCAGTTACTCTGGGAGGTCCAGCTTGTTCTGGTGCTTCTCATGAACTGATTGTGCTCTTGATTTATGCACCAAGGCACCAGATGTGGAATCATCTACACTGAATTCAGAAACAAACTCTCTCTGTCAGACCATTTTCACATTCCAGATAATTTTCAAGATTTCCACTGACAGGCTGGAATGATTATCACACAACTCTCCACTTGTGGATGCAGGCTCTGGAGATTCTTTCTCTGCATTCAGCCAGGCTTCCTAACAATTCCTGGTACCACCTCCTGTTTTCTTAGCCTGGAACAGTAACAATGAAAACCTTACCCACAGCACATCTCCCCAGTCCACCAGGAAAAGAAAGGACAAGTTTTCAAGTCCCCAAAACCTTTGTCCTTCTTTGCTGCAAGAGTCCTACTGCATGCACAGTGTGGAAAGCCAAGAGAAGCTGCAGGTGGTGGCACATCTTGTGACAGGAGCTCGACCTCATTTTCCAGGAAAGGTTCTTGAAAAGAGCAGACAGGATTGCAGAGAAGATTCCTGGAAAACTGAAACAGCTTGAAATGAAAATTGAAAGAAACAATGCAAAATATTTTCCTCAATTTATTTCTATGCTCCCCCTTTCCATCTTGCACTACTTTCCCATCCAGTTAATTCCAAATGGATCTCACCTCTGAGATCGGTAACTTAGTGAGTTTTAGACACTCTAAAATACCATGAGCTGCACACAGTTTGCATTCCCCTGTTTTTGTTGGAAAGCAATGCTAGAGACACAAGTGCAGCGCTTGGGTCGGGCACGAATCCTGCAGGCAGGGAATGTGCCCCGGCAGTGTGTGACCCTCAGCAGGGACAATGCTCAGCAATCCTGCAGGCAGGGAATGTGCCCCAGCAGTGTGTGACCTTCAGCAGGGACAATGCTCAGCAATCCTGCAGGCAGGGATTGTGCCCCGGCAGTGTGTGACCCTCAGCAGGGACAATGCTCAGCAATCCTGCAGGCATGGAATGTGTCCCGGCAGTGTGTGACCCTCAGCAGGGACAATGCTCAGCAGCGTTGCTGTGCTCGGTCTCCATGGAACCATGCCAGGAGCAGCTGCTGAGCTCAGAAGCCATCGCAGCCCCCGCCCTGCCCAGAGCCCCTTGGCAGGGTGGGCTCCTGCCCTGGCTCTGTGTGCCAGGAGCCGGCAGCACTGGGTGCAGGGAGCCCAGGGAGGGCACAGAAACGCTGGGTGAGAAATGCTGGGGCACAGCGAGATGGGCGAGTGCAGCCAGCCAGGGCAGAGGAGCAGCACGCACAGGGGGCACAGCCTGCAGGACACATGGCCAGGGGGAGAAAACAACAAACTGCTCAGGAGGGTGGAGAACAAACTTTTAGTTGCAAACTTCAGAGAATGATGTACTTGGGAAATCTTAAACAGCATTGAATTACAGTAAATCACTTGACAGAGATTCACAGTCAGTCTTGGATCTCAGCTGCTGTGAGCTCCAGGGCCATGGGATGTGTCAGTGTCACACCCGTGTCACAGCCTGACCTGCTCTGGTCCCTCTCCCAGGTGGGGTTTTTGGGGTGCCAGGGGCTTGGCAGCCACTTTGGGGCTGCACCAGAGGCTGCAGTGGCTGGGGTGGGGCAGTGACCACCCCACCTATGCAGAACTCTCCCTGCCCCCAAACACACACTGGAGATGTCTGGGGCTGTTCATCATTTCTCTGCTCTCCAGCACCAAGGCAACAGACTCTGGCTACAGCTCTGAGCTCGTGCCCAAGGCAACCACCCCTGGCAATGGGGGTCCATGGAGCTGCTCTCAGGAAACCCCCAAGAGCTGGGGAGTGCCCCAAAACTGCCTCAGAAACATGAGATACCTCAAAATGTCTTCAGGAATGTGGATTATTAAAAAATGCACTCAATAATGGGCTCCCCCTCCTTCCATCATCCCTAAACTTTGGCTGTCTCATTCCAGACCCCAACCCACCTCTCCTGTCCCAACCCCAACCCATCCCACCCCTCCTGGACATCACGACCCCCTACCCAAGCCGTAGTTCCCCAATTTCCCACCTCCCAAACCCCATTCCACCCATCCTGCCCCACCTAATGCCCATCTCAACCCTCCTGATTTGAAGTCCACTTTGCTCAATCCCCTTCCAACCCCATTCCACACCAAAGAGCTGTGGAATCGAGGAATTTTGGGGTGGGATTGAGTAGTTTTCAGTGGCATTGAGGTGACAGATTGAACCCTCTTGTCTTTTTCAGTGCCAAGAAAGGGAAACAAGTATACCAAATACCCCCAAAACCCCCAAATTCTCCCAATTATCTCCCTGAATCCCAGACTCCCATGAAACACAAGTAAAAAGTGAGGCTTTAGATGCCTTTGATCAATTTATTGATTTTTACTCAAATTTTCTCTGTTTTAAAGGGATGAAGATGAATCCAAAGAAAATTAGGGCCAAAACAAAAGAATAACCAGCCCAGCGTCTTCCCAACATGGATCACAGGGAAAGTGGGTAGGAACAAAGTGTGATTGATTGTCAGCCATGAAGGGTCTTTATTTTCATATCTATTCAGACTGCATTTGAAGGGATTAGGGGTGAATATCAATTGGACATTGCTGATACCAATCTATAAACAAGAAAAGAAAACTGGACAAAACCAGTTCTCTCTGCTTAGTTTTCAATATACCGTATTCACTTTAAATACACCTCTGAAATCTGACTAATTAACCACAGAACAATTGAAAACTTCAAATTTTCCCAGGGGATTTTCTTGTTTAAATATTTTAAACAAATGTTTAATAGCCTTTTTCACTGAATTCCTCAACGGAGTAGCTCAAGAAAGAAGAGGCCTCTGGAGGAGTAAATTTCATCAGCAACCTCCAAGTGGCTGAGGATCCATCCCCATCAGAGCAGCAATGAACAGAAATGGGCACAGCTTTGTGGCTTCCCCAGCTCTGGGATGGGCCCTGGGCCTGGAGCAGGAGCAGCTCTTGAGGGCCCCAAGGCCTGGGCTCTTGTGCTGCCCTGGGCAGATGGGATGGCAGCAGGGGCTGCAGAGCTCTCAGCACCTCAGGCAGAGCAGAGCAGGGCAGCCAGGGAGCCTCCTTTGGCCTTGGCCAAGCACCTTCCCCCATGGCTGGGGCTGAGACCTGTGGCAGCTGCAGCTGCTGCTGTGCCCTTGCCAGGGGCTGAGGCCATGGGAGAGTGCCCAGAGCAGCCTGGCCTGAGCAGAGCTGTGGGGCCAGAGCCGGCTGGGCTGGGCTGGGGAGAGGCCCTTGGTGCTGCCCAGAGCTCAGGGCAGCTGGCAGAGCTTGCAGGGAGCTGGGCTGGGCTCAGAGAGCCTGGCCCAGAAACCATAAGTGTCCATCTCAGCCTGGCTGAGCGTGCAGGGGCAGGACTCAGGCCAGGCCTTGTGGGGCAGGGCCAGCGCCTGTGCAAGGCATTGCAAACAGGCAAGTGGCCCAGAGAGGAGGATGCTCTGTGCCCTTGGTGGCATGAACAGAGCAGGGAGGGGGCCCAGGACATTTCTCAGCGCCAGCCTCTCTGCCCAAGCATTGGCAGCCCTGGCTGCTGAGGCCAGCTTTGGCCCGGGCTCAGTTTGGCTGTGGCCCAGCTCCATCCTCCTGCAGGGCTCAGGGCCTGTTCCCGGCCATGACCAGCCCTGGTCGGCCTCTCTGCTGGCCCAGAGGCTGGCAGAGCCCGGGGCAGGGCTGTCTGTGCAGCCCCACAGGTGCCACAGGCTCTGCAGGAGCTGGCAGAGGCTGCCCAGCAGGGAGGCCATGGGGCACAGAGCCCCAAGGCTGCTGTGGGCACCACGGCACAGGGGCCGTTCCCAGCTGCAATGCTCCTGGCCTGGGCTGGGCCTGCACAGGGGCTGGGCCACCATGGCTGGGCCAGCACAGGGCCACAAAGGGCCACGCAGCCGCTGCCGGGGCTGACAGCAAGGCCAGGCACACACAAGCAATTGCTGAGCATGGCCTGCGCTGGCCAGGCCTGACTGTGCCAAAGGCAGAGCTCAGCTGCCCTTGGGGGCTGCAGCAACAGTCCAGAGCCCAAAGAGCCTCCGTGGCTGGGCAGGAGACCAAGGCTGCAGGAGGCAAACACAGGGCTGCTGAGGGATGGGGAGGGCATTGAATTCCAGCACACTCCTCAGCTCTCTGATGATCCCGGCATCATGCTGGGCCCTGTTTCAGACTGGAACAGAGCAGATGTTGATGGGACAGGAACCCTGCAGGGCTGTCAGGGACCTGCAGCTTGCAAGGTGCTCTGTTCTCCCTCAAGTGCTCTCTGAGTCATCCAATCCCAGCCGGGCCCCTCAGGGCACAAGTGGCACTGGCTGTTCATGGGTACATAACTGATCTCAGCCTGGATAGGGACACAGCTTTTATTACCTGTTAGTTTCATAATATACAAGCAAATCTTTATTATCTGGGTCATTTGAGTACTGTTAAGAATTGGCAGAGTTTTCCCATCAGGAACAGGAATTTCCTGGAGGTGTACAGATGGCCAGAGGAAAAATACTGATCTTGCCTTCTACTGGTGTGACCAATATTTTGTTTATTACTTCCTCTCCATTTTCCTTCAGGTGTTTTCAGCTCTTCTGTTGAAATGGCCATGTCTAAGGACATCTCTTCCTTTACAGCAGGTGGATCTATGTACTTCTACTGCTCTCTGATTTCCTCCTCTAGATGCTCTCTGGTCATTCAAGGGCCTCTCAACTGACTGGCTTCATGCTTTGAGCTGGAAGAAATTGCCCAATATTTCTGAAGTTCAAATAAATATATAATAAATATCATTTTAATTGTGTTTTTATCTATCACAGAATTACCTTATGTCTTTGTCTAAAAGTGTTCCTGTACAGAAATCCCTTGGGGATGGGGGACATGTCAGATGCTGCTGGAACATCACAGAGAGCTGAGGAAAGGGCTGTGATGGTTGTTAAACTGTCCAAATTATCAACCTGTGTTTGTTGGCAAGAAACCTTTCTGTGCCTCTGAGTGTCACCAGTCCCTAAGCCCAAAGGACAAAAACCTGAGGAGTTGTGGTTCCTACTGCAGAGGCACTTGGACCTTGGCTCTGCGCAGGAGAGCTCTTCATCCCCTTTCTCTCTTTTCCTCCCACTGGGCATGGAGGGAGCTCCTGACTTCAGCCTGTGACTCGTGTGTGCAAAGAGCAAATCTGGGCAGAATTAGGGCAGGGAGGGTTTTGGGGGGACATCAGAATCTGTGCTGGGCACAGAAGGTGTTTGCCATTGCTCTCAGGCTGTCTACTGTAGAATGTGGATTTAATACCCAGCAAAGGAATGACTTTTGCATTTGATGGAGCTGTGACTTGCCTTGGCTTTGTTGGCTGACAAGAAATGAGCATCCCTCTGTGCCTCGGGCAGCTCCTTCTCCAAGGAAAGCAGGTGGGAGTTGGAGCCAAGGAGCTGAAAGCTGCAGGTGCAGCCTGGGCTGGAGGGAGCTCAGATTTGCATGAGGCTGCTCTGAGTGCCAGGCCTTGGATGGGGAAAATGGTGGGGTGGGGGTAGGGACAGAGTCTGATTGATTGTCAGCCATGAAGGGTCTTGATGTTCATATCTACTCAAACTGCATGAGGATGTACTTGGATTCAGTGACAATTGGAGATTGCACATATCGATGTATTAACAGGGAAAAAAAACTAAACAGGACGTAAAAAATATTTTCTCACTGTCTTTTTAAATATAATGCATACACTTTTTATATACTACTGAGATCTGTTGAATTAACCACAAAAGATTTGAAAATTAAAATTAAATTGTTCCCAGAGGCTTGGCTTGTTCAGTTGTTCTGAATGTTAATGAGCCCAGGACACTGAATTCCTGCACTGAAGGCTGAACAAGCCTCTGAAGCAGGAAAATTCAGCAGCAGCCTCCAAGTTGCTGAGGATGTCAGCAGCCCTCACTGAGGCCATCCCTGCCCAGAGACTGTGGGGGAATGGGCAGACAAGGAGAGCGTCCCTGGGGCTGGGGCAGCACAACTCAGAGGCATCAGCAGATCCAGCTGGGAAATGGAGTATGGAATGTGGCTGGGAAAGCCCTGCCTGAGCTGGGCCAAGCAGGACACACAAGCCCTGACTTCCATCCAGTAGAAAACTCTGTCAAGGAGATATTTAAAAGGAGTTACAATTGTTTGTGTACTCTGAGTTGGACTTCCTGGAAAAATCCCAACAAGAGATCCTCAGGAGCTCAAAACACAAAACAGCCTTTGCTGGTAATTTTAGAAAATCAGAGAAACTTTGGCAAAAGATTTAATATGACATTCAATCAACAAAAAACACTTCTCAAAGCATTGACTTGGCCCATTCAACGTCACAACACTAAGCTGTTTGAATTTTACCTTACTCAAATTTGCAAAAGGACCGAAATAGAAGAAAAGGACAGAAAGAGAGAGAGGCAAAAAAGATACAGAGAAGCACACACAGAGCTACCAACTCCTGGATTCCAGCACTGTTCAGATGGAAATTCCAAGAGGAGGTAGGGTCAAGATGTGTGCATGCCTTGTGGTCAGCCTTCAAAAACGCTTGGTCTTGCTGGGCCCTTCCCCCAGGTGGGCCTTGGGGTCATTTGGTCCCTCAGGAGCTGGGCTGGGGCTGCAGAGGTGGCTGTGGAGCATTGCCTGTGCTGTGCCAGGGACTGGCAGCCACTGCTGGGCTGGGATAGAGGCTCTGGGGGGATTGGGGTTCCAGGGCAGGGCAGGGCTGGGGTTCCAGGGCAGGGGAGGGCTGGACCTGCCCCTTCCTCCCCTATTGGAATAAGATCCCAATATTACCAGGTAGATTGTGCCTGGGCTCTTCTGACCCCTGCTCCTGGACCAAAGGCAGCAACTGTGGTGTTTCACCTCAGAGACACTTTTGGCTGGCTGGATGGTGCAGCTGAGTGCCAAAACAAGTCCAGTCTTGTAGAAACTCAGTTTGCCTCAGGTGGGAAGGCTTCAGGCTAAGGTGAGGAGGAAAAGGAGACAGATTATGCCAGAGGGTTAATATCAAGAGTTTATTCCATGGTCACAGACGTCTGAATCTTAGGTAACAGCTCCAACAGAATCCTGACTGCGTGGCCTGAGTGACTTTTTAAGCTCCGGGGGGAGGGGGAGGGAAGGGACAGGTGAGCCACCAACCAGGTGGGAGGGGCAGGGTCTCAGGGAACGATGACACCCAGACAGACCAATGATCTCTGGGCACAGGGGCATCTTTTGAACCTGACCAACCACACTATGGCTTGCTGGAATGTTAAGACTGATTGACAGCCCAGCAGGAGGCAAGGGGGAAGGGGAAGCAGAAGAGAGATATTGCCACACCTGGGAAGGGGCTGGGAAGTTTAAAGCAGGAAATTGCAACACACTGCAACACTCCCCACATATGAAATGTCTTTTGCCAAGAAACTCCTCCACTCTTGTCCCAATAGGGAAAACTGGAGGTGAAATCCCAATTCTGGCCATGGGCACCTAGATAAGAAGGACAATTCTTTTCCTTAGGAATGAAAGCCCCGGTTCTCAGTAAATTTCTGGTTTGATTGTTTGGATTCTGTTTGGTTTTGTTGTTGTTTTGTTTCCTTATTGTGCCTGAAGTGTCCAGTCAGGAGCAGAGTGACTCTTGCTAAGGAACTTTGTGCTGCTGTCCCTTAATATTAAATCTGGTTCTTGCTGCTCCCTTGCTGGGGATTTTTTCAGCGCTCTCAAGGCCTCATTGGTAGCAGGGTGAAGGAGCCCTGGCCCAGGCTCTGGCCCTGGGGGACATGGGGACACTGCCGGGGGGTTCCTGTCCCCCTGTGTCACCCCCAGGGCCCCGGCCCCCCATCCCCATGTCAGGCTCTGGGGTCGATCTCGTGGAATATCCTCTGGGGGAGGCTGCGGGGCCGAGGGCGGGGGGACCCGGGGGGACAGGAGACCCTGCTGTGCATGAGCAGGGTTGGACTGCTCTGGGGGGAGCTGTGAGGGGGGCCGGGGAGAGTGACCTCCCCAGTGACCTCACGCAGATCCCTGTGATGTCACACAGCCCTTCTGATGTCACCCTATCTCTGTGATGTCACACAGATCCCTGTGATGTCACACAGCCCCTGTGTTGTCAGACTTCCCCTGTGATGTCCCAGAGCCAACTCTGAGACGCCACGCTATGATGTGATACAGCTGCTCTGTGATGTCACAGAAGTCTCTGTGATGTCAGAAAGTCTCTCTATGATTTCACAATCTCTACTGTGGTGTCACAGCCTGCTCTATGATGTTACACAACCACTCATTGTTGTCACAGCCCACTCCCTGATGCCACAGAGCCACCTTCTATGATGGCAGGATCTGCTCTGTGGCCTCACACCCTACTCTATGATGTCACAGCCAGCTCTGTGATGTAACAGCCCCCCTCAGTGATGTCACAAAACCCTCTCTGTGATGTTGTACTGAAACTCTGGAAGGCCACAGCACATACTTTGACCTCACTGCCAGCTCTATGATGTCATGCAACCATGCCATCATCTCAGAGCCAGATCTGTGATGTCACACAGTCCCTTCTATGATGCTGTAGCTGCTCAGTGACCTCACACAACAAACTATGATGTCACAGCCCAATCTGTGACCTCACACAGCCCACTCTGTGCTGTCCCACAGCCCCTTGCTGACATCACAGCTGCTCTGTGCCTCTATGACACAGCCACAGAGGTGCTGCTGTGACACAGCCCCCTCTGGGACATCCCACAGCCCCTGCCAGTGCTGAGCCCCTGTGAGCTCTGTCTGTGCCCTGCTGGTGTCCCTGAGGGGCCCTGGCAGTGCCCCAGCCCTGCTGGGCTGTGCACAGGAGCTGCTCCTGGCCAGAGCTGTCTCTCTGCAGCACTGCCCTTGCCAGGAGCTGCCTCTGGGCTAGGAGCCCAGCCCAGCTCAGCAGCACAGACACAGCACAGGACTTCAATGACCCTCTGGGGCTTTGGTGCTCTTTGCATCAGACTCAGTCCCTCACAGTGTGCTCAAAAACTTCTCAAAAACTCAAAAATAAATTGAAACACAGAAGTTTTCTTGAAGGGTTAATGGGTCCCATTGAAGGACAGGATGGAGAAAGTGTCCACAGGTTGCAGGTAGAGCAGAACACTGGTGGCAGTGATGACAGGTGGGGACAAGCAAGGGAAAGGTGTCTCTGGTGCTGAGCAAACCTGCTCCTCTGTCCCTGCAGGCTGTCGGCATCCCCCGGCTGCCCCACCTGGCTGGGCCCTTCCTTTGCTCACAGCTCTGCCTCCTGCCTGCCCACACAAAGCCTTGGGCTGCTCCAGGCTCCTGCTGGGGACGTGCTGCACCACAGCCCTGCCCTGCCAGGGAAACTCCTTTCTGCTGCTGCCCAGGCTGGGCCTCCCCAGCTGCCCTTGGTGCCATAATTTCCTTCTCATGCTTATATCCTCCAGGAAGAAAAGCTCCAGCCTGACATCACCATTCAATCCTTACCAGGCTATTCCCTTTCAGTCCTCAGTCTCTACTCCACTGACCACAGAGGCCGCAGACTCTCCCTGCTGGGTTTGTGTTGAGGCCTCCAAACCCCATTCTGGGAGATTTTTGAGTCCTCTCCAAGGTCTGTGAAAAGGGAAAAATAGCATTCCAAGTTATTTTCAACTATACCATACAGTGACAAAAAACAGGTCAGTATCTTAAAACTGAATGGGGACAAATTAACATTTGTTAGAAAGAGGAAATATTTTACAATTAAGAAAGTGGCAGGAAACTGCAGCTGTTTTTCCAGAGAAGTGGATTCCCCAGCCTTGGAATTGTCCAAGAGCAGGAGATTTGTGTAGCCTTGCCCATTGAAACCGTCTCATCCCCAGTGACAGAATTCCTGTAGTGTGGGTTCTCTGCTGTGCTGGGTGCCCTCACAACGCTTCTGGCCAGAATGTCTGCTGAGGGCAGCCAGGCTGCTGCAGGGGCAGTGACCTCATAGCCATCACCATGGCAGCCCTGTCCCCTGGGCCTGGCTCTGCCCTTTCCTCTGCCCCTCCCTTGGTTCTGCTGCCATGAAGAGTTTTGTCATTAATATCTTGTCCCCAAGGTGCTGGGGCCAATGGCTTCCCAGTCAGGCTCCTGGAGCAAAAGTGGCTTTTCAGAGCCCAGCCAGGAACGAGCCTGGGGCAGCAGCTCTGCAGTGGTGGCCACCAAGCCGGGCTGCCAAGGGAGGCTTCTGGCCATGGCCTGCAAGCAGCTGCTGCTGCCAAGGTGCCTTTGGTGCCTCAGGCTCTCCCTGGCCCAGCTCCCAGCAGGGCACTCTGCCCTTGTGCCCGAGCCCTTCCCTGTGCTGGGGCTGGCCTGGGGCTTTTCCTGCAGCAGGACCTGCCCTGCTGATGGCACAGGAAAGGCAGTTCCTGCTGGAGCAGGAGGCTCTGCCTGCAATGGGCTCCAACAACTCCAGCAGGGCCCTGTTTGCAAAGCCGCCCATGGGAAATGAAGGACGGAGGTCACACTGCTTTTGGGGTGAATCATGCTGAAACCAGCCTGACTCCTCCATCCCAAAGTTCAACATCCTCAGAGGGAGCTGAAGCTGTGGCAGAGCTGGAAAAATCCCCAGAGAAAGGAACAACCAAGTGACACCACTGAGAGCTTCTGCAGAGCTGCTGAGCTGGCCCAGCCTGGGCACATCTGACTGACAGGGCAGCACCTCAGACGGGAAAGGCCCCATCCCAAATTTTAATGGCAGCATCTCCTGACATTTCCTTTCTTGAGGGGTGTGGGGATTCCTCCCAGTGGTGGGGACACCCTCAAGGTCACTGCTCCAGGCTGAGCCAAAGGGAATTGCCCATGGTCATTGGTCTGGGGGAGTGACATCAATCTCTGCTTAATTACAGGTTTTGCTTAACACAGTTGCTGTGAAATAATTTCCTATTGCTCTGTATAATATATTTTACATCTCTTACATCCTGGCATAAATATTTCTGATTAAGGCAATTTTGTCTAATCATTACCATAATAGAGAATACATATTTATATAAATATACCTGCCCATGACAGGAACCCTGTGAGTGTCTGGGACATCCTGGCTCTTTGGCAGCCTGGGGACTCCTGGGATGTCACCGTGGAGCCCCCATGAGTGCCTGTGACAGATGGGTGCCTTTGCAGCACAAGGTCCCCTGGGATGTCATCATGGAATGGCTGAGACTGCCTCTGACCACAGGGCTCTTTACCATCCCAAGAAAGCCCTGGGAGGTCTCCATGGAGCCCCTGTCTGTGCCTGTGACATTCCAGCTCTGGAACAGCCTGGAGACTCTTGGAAAGTCCCCATGGAACCTCTCTGATGGCCTGTGAAAAATCTGATCCTTAGCAGGAAACCATCAGCAGCCCCTTATTGGTATGGTCAGTTTCCATGGCAACCATCACCAGCCCGCTGTTGCTATAGTCAGTTTCCATGGCAACAATCACCAGCCCCTGTTGCTATGGTCAATTTACATGGCAACCATCACCAGCCCCCTTTTGCTATGGTCAGTTTCCATGGCAACAATCACCAGCCCCCTGTTGCTATGGTCAGTTTCCATGGCAACAATCATCAGCCCCTGTTACTATGGTCAGTTTCCATGGCAACCATCACCAGCCCCCTGTTGCTATTGCCAGTTTCCATGGCAACAATCATCAGCCCCTGTTGCTATGGTGGGTTTCCATGGCAACCATCACCAGCCCCCTGTTGCTATGGTCAGTTTCCGTAGCAACCACTACCAGGCCCCTGTTGCTATGCTCAGTCCCTCAGCAGCTCCATGGAGACCCCATGCCAGGGGTGGTTGCCATGGACACCAGCTCAGGCCTGCAGCCAGAGCCCGTTGCCATGGCAACCATTGGCAGCCCCATCCCCAGTCTCATGGGATCCCAGAACCACAGAATTGGCTGAGCTGGGAGGGACCCATCAGGATCCTCCAGTCCAACTGCTGGCCCTGCACAGGACACCCCAACAATGCCAGCCTGGGCCTGGCAGGGCTGTCCAAACGCTGCTGCAGCTCAGAGAGCCCTGGAGCTGGGACCCTTCCCTGGGGAGCCTGGGCAGGGCCCCAGCAGCCTCTGGGCAAAAAACCTTTTCCTGACATCCAACCTGAGCCTGCCCCAACTCAGCTGCAGCCGTTCCCTCCACTCCTGTCCCTGGGCACCAGAGGGAAGAGGTTCCCACAGCCCCAGCCAGGGACCCGCTCCCAAGGCTGTTGCCATGGCCACCAGGGCTGGGACCAGCTGGGATGCTCGGTTTCCACAGGCCGGGGTGCAGGAATGGGATTCCCCAATTTCCTGCCCCCGCTAAAACCGCGCTGCCCTCACTGCCCTCTCGCCTCCCATGGAAAGCACAAAAGGCAAACATCCCGGGCTGGGATAAGAACAATTTATTGGGAACAGCAATGAGATAAGGAACAAATAGAAACAGAAATAATAATCATAACAGAAGGGATAAGAAAAACTGTTTACAGGGAAAACTAATACATCAACAACAGTCTCTTCCTGGCCATGCATTTCCCCTGCCTGGAAAGGACACCTCCTCAGAGGGAGAGAGAGAGAGAGTCACTTTCCTGCCCCTGGCAGTGACCTGAGGTGGGAGTAAATGTAATGACACGGCCGTGGCCAGACCCTCATGTTCTTCCATCCCACATCAGGTCTTTGGCAAGGGCGGGAAAAGGGACAGGTGTCTTCCTAGATGGATCACAGGGAAAATGGATCACCAGGGCTCTTCCCAATGTGGGGATGAAGCTGGAGTGGTGCATGAAGCTGTTCCTGCGTTTGTGGCATTTGCAGGGCTTCCCTTACTGGTGGCTCCGTTGGTGTTTGGTCAAGTGAGAGCTCTGGGTGAAGCTCTTCCCACATTGGGGACACTCGTAGGGCCTCTCCCCAGTGTGGATGCGTTGGTGCCTGACTAGGGTGGAGCTGTAGCTGAAGCGCTTCCCACATTTCCCACACTCGTAGGGCCATTCCCCAGTGTGGATCATCGGGTGGCTGATCAGGGTGCTGCTCTGCCTGAAGCTCTTCCCACACTCCAAGCCCTTGTGGGGCTTCTCCCCATCAGGAAGCTGCTCATGGGCCACCAGCTCAAAACTCTGGCTGAAGCTCTGTCCACCTTCCTGGCTCAGGGTGAGTCTTTCCTCCTCAGCGCACCCTGGGCTGGGTTTGGAGCCCCTCCTCATGTGGGATGTCTGAGGATTTTCTTCCCTGTTGGATTCCTGTGCACTAGAATCACTCAAAACGGCCTCTTTCACAAGATTGTGCCATGCAGATTTCTCCTCCCTGGTCTCCATCCTCAGTTCCTTCCCTGGGGAAGGAAGGACAAGGAAAGTATGGGATTTGCCCCCGTGCCAGAGGGAAGGGGAAGGAGATCCCACCAGTGCATCTCCGGTAGGATGGTGTTGGCAGCAGAGTTGTCCTGCAGCCAGGGGCTGTGCTGGGCTGGGAGATGGAGCAGGAGAGACGGGGAAATAGGAACTGACTTCCTCCTCACCTGCCTGGGTGTCCCAGGGATCCTTCCTCTTCCTCGCAGCCTCCTCCTCCATCCAGTCAAGATCTAAGAATGGGAAATCATGTTCTGGGAAGAAAACAAAGGGTGTACACATTGTACACTTTTGTACTGGTTTGAAGGCAAACCTGGGGGAGAGTCTGTGTCAGAATACAATTTAATAAGAAAGTGAAGACCAAGGCAACGATGTAGAAACTCTGCCTTAAACTCACAGACTCAGGATATAACCTGACACCCTGTTGGTCAGGGTGGTGGCTGCAGTCCCATTAAATGGTGGCTGCAGTCCTGTTGGAGAGGTGAACGTGATTCTGTCAAAGCAGTGATCCTGCAGAAGGGTCTGGTCTTCCTCTGGAGGTTCAGTGGTGGTTATGGAGCTCTTGTCCTCTGGGAATCCAGTAGGCAAGCTGCTCCTGGTTGTAGCAAGGCTGAGCTTATATCCAGGCAGGAATGCTTGGTTCCTCTCCCTGGGCGGAGCATCCCACAATGGGATGATGGAATTTTATCAGTCCTGCAGTGACACTCAATGGCCCATTAGCAGAAGATATCTCCCCTGGAGGGCTTTATCAGGGCTGAGTCATGCAAGAGATAAAGAACCCTGCCCCACCTGTTTATAGCAGTTGATGAAGATGGGGATTGAAAACATGCATTTGGTTACATCTTGCATGGCAACCTGACACAGTGGGGTAATCCCTGCTCAGGGGGGTGAACACCACCCCCCTTACCCAAACTGGCTCAGGTGTAAAACCCCCACCCTGGGAATGCCACACACACACAGGGGACAATGTCACACTTGGCCCTGCCCCAGGGGGGTCTCTGTCCCTGTCACTCCATTGCTCTCTCCCCTTTTCTCTTTATTTCCATCTCTCTCTTTACCTCACATTTACTGTTCAATAAAATCCATTTTGGATATGGTATCGTTAGCGCCTTAACGGGGCAGAAGCATCTCTCTGACAATTTTCCTAACCATATTGCCATATTATTTTGGCACAGGGAGTTCAGGGCACTGTTCTCTGACTCCAAGTGCCTTTGACAAGAGCATGGTTCCCTTCTCTGAGGAGGTTGTGGTTCTTTCTGGAAGAACTCTTGGAAACTTGGACACAGTCCCTCCTTCCTCCTGGGGAACTTATGGGAGAAATGATGAGGAAAATTGGTGTTGTGAGTGGCCAGTGAAAAAGAAAATATTTTCTTGTCCTTCCTTGAAAAGTTTGTTAAAATCACTGGAGGAAAGGGAGAAAATGTTACCAGCGAGACTGACAAGGTTCATTCACTCCAATGTGAAGAACATAAGGAGCTGCTGAAAGTCTCACAAAAAGTCCAGCTCAAGTAGCTAAATTCCCAAATAACTCCAGAATTCACAAGCTTGTGGGCTTTTTCAAATTTGAGAATCATTATTCTCTTCATTCCTGTCACCTTTTTGACAGCTACGCTGAGTTTCCCCTTCCTTTTAATAATATTTGTATTGGGCCAAATTTGCACATTGCTTTTATTGGAACCTGCCAGCAGCTGAGCTGTAGCTATGCAGGAACCAATGAAACTTGGAATTGCAACAGAATTGCTTCTATTGTAAGTTTATTCATGTTTGGGATTTGTGTTTTCATCACATGTGACTTATGGGAAATCAAATATTCATTAAGGTATTTTATGTAGGATAAAGTTTGATTTCTGCCAAGTTTATTTTGTCCAGTGCCCAGGGGATGCTCAAGGGGTCTCTGAACCTCTCACCCTGGGGGATGCTTGGGAGGGGCTGGGGGCTCTCTGACCTTCTCACACCTGCGGAGGTCGGGGCAGTCTCTGTCCCTCTCAGCCCTGCTGTGACCCCACCCAAACATCATCGGGGTCAGAGGGACAGAGACACCCCCAACCCCCAGAAGGGCCGAACCTGGGATTTGGTTTGGGGCTGAGGATTTAGGAAGGGGCTGGAATTGGGGCTGGGGTTGGAGTTGGGGCTGAGATTTGGATTAGAGCTGGGATTGGGGTTAAGGCTAGATATGGGATTGGTTTTGGGCTGGGGTTGGGTTTAGGTCTGGGGCTAGACAAGTTTGGAATTGGGATGTGATTAAATACAGAACTGTGACTGTGTCTAAACATGGAGTGAGAATGAGACCAGGATCAGGGCCAGGTTTGGGACTGAGCTCACCCAGGGCAGGACAGTGGGGATGTCACTGCAGGATGTCCCTGGCATCATCCCAGCCCTCCTCAGGCACCTCCAAACATGAGGGGCAGCTGGGTGCCCCAAGATCCAGGTGCTCCCACACTGCCCCTCCATACCAGGCGAGCATTCCCTGAGGGCAGCCCTGACTGTGACCCTTGGGGCTCTGGGATCAGCCCCTCATATCCCTGTGGGAGCAGCTGCAGACAGGATGAGAGATTTCCCCCCCTCTTTCCGGAGGAAGGGTGAAGCCCGGCTGCCCTTTTCTTCTGGTGCCTCCTCCTCTCCTCAGCTGAGGATGTCAAACCCTCCAGGAGCAGGAAAATCCCCATTCCCTCTTTCATTGTGGCTGCAGCCTGGAACATCCACCCAGAGTTAAGGACTTTCTGACAGCCCCGCTGAATGACACTGGCATGAGGTTTGTGAGAAAGGGAAGAAATTGTATTTTGATAGTAACTAAAAGATGCAAAATTATTCCTTTCTGTTATATTCCTTTCCAGTCATTTCTGGTCTGTTTTCAGAGTGCCACCTTCTCAGCTGATTGTGTTTGTGCCCTCCTTTCTCTCCTGCCTCTCTTCCCCTGCTCTGTTTCTCTCTCAGGGTCTCCCTTGACCCAGGGCAGCTCACACCAAAGACCGTGCCCGGATTTAATTCCCAATTCAGGAGCTACAGCTGCCATGGGTGAAGTTAGGAAGGCTTGCACTGAAATGCCACTGTAAGATCTTGCTCCACTTGGCTTTTGGCTCCTTCTTGACAGCTTTGCCCTCAAGGGCAGCAACATCTTTTCATAGCTGAGAACTGGAATTCCAGACCCTGGCAGTGTGTGCCGTGGATCCCAGAGGGGCATTCCCGAGGCTCCCAGGGTGCTGCTCCTGCCGTGCCTCCCAAGGAGCTTCTCTCCCAAGGGAAGAAGATCCAGCAGCTCTGTGGGCTCCCAGAGCACACAGCAAAGGTGGCATAGATGGACTTTTTCCAGCACCTTCCCCTCTGGAAGCAGAGGGAGGGAGGAAATAGAAGCGAGTCCTGGAAGGACTGGGGTGGGAAGGGACCCTGTCCATGGATTACGACCCAGCGAGGGAGAGACGCCTCGGCCCCAGTGAAGGAGCGAAGGAGAGCGTGGGAACTCAAACGACGATTATTGAACGTGGACTGAACGGAACAAGAAATGGGGAGGAGAAAGGGAAAGAAATCGGGAAGAGGACTCACAGAACAGAAAGAAACTGGAAAAGGGTCCCGCCTGGACTCCGCAGCTCCCAGGGACACCGGCAGGGCGCAGCGCCTTTCACAATTCCAGCCAATCAGAAGAGGCGCTAACCAATTTCCAGCCAACCAGAGCCTTTCTCGCCGATGACTCACCGGTTGCTAGGCGGGCCCGCAGAGCCCGGCGGACCCGGAGCGGAATTGGGGCTCGGGCCGGGGGGACGGATCCGCCCCGGGGGGGTCCCCGAGCCCCCTGCCCAGCCCTGGGGCCGATCGGGGGCTCCCCCACCCAGCAGCCGGTGCTGCGGGGCCGCGGGGCAGAGCGGTGGGAAAGGGGGGTCCGGGCTGGCAGGGGAGGAAATGCGGGAGGAAGAGGAGGGAGAGGAGGAGCAGCAGCGGGAGCGGGAGAATCGCGGCGCTCGCAGCGCCCGCACGCCGAGCCTGCAGCACCCCCTGCCCCGGGAGCATCGCCCCCAGCCCCGAGCCGCAGGGGAGGGCGGAGGCCGAGCTCGCCCCGGCTCCAGCCAGGGGTCTCCGGGAGGATTTTTTGGAGAGTGTTCGGAGCCGGCAGATCCCAGACTCGAGCCCCGGATATCTCCGGGCTCCCCAAGAGGAGCTTTTTCGGGGGGAGAGGAGCCGCGATCGCCCCTCGGGAGGGTCCCGGGGGGTCCACGTGGGGATGACTCGGTACCGACAGGGCGGGACATTGGTTTTGGGGATCCCCGTGAGAGCCGGGGCTGTGGAACGGGGGACCCCCGGGGCGGGGAGAGGGGAAGGGGCGATACCAGAGCTGGGGGACCCCCGTCAGCCCGGAGATGAGGCGGGGACGGGACCCCCTGACCCTGACAGGGCTGTCCTGGGGTGACTTCATGATGTTCGTACCCCCATCGGTCCGTTTATCCCAGAAATGAGTTCTGCACCTTTAAGGCTGGTTCTGAGAGTGAAGAGGAGGAGGAAGAAGCTGCAGTTTGTTTTCAGAAACTGCACTCACTCCTCTACATTCCAGCTCCTGGATGGACAGACAGACGGGCAGAGCTCTCCTTTGCTTTTAGTCAGTTTTTAGGTCTTTGAGGCAAAGAAGTTTCCTGGACTTTGATTTTTCTTTTTCTTTGGAGCTGTTCAAACCTGCTCTGGACTGAACAACCAGAACACCACCGGCATGTCCCGCCTGAGGCCCACTGAGATGGACCTGGGCCAAGGCATTTCCAGCGCTGGACGGACTGATAATAGACTGATAAGTGACTGATAAGACACTGATAAGACACTGAGTGGGCCGAGCTACAACCAAAGGAGGGACTTTTGGAGTTTGTCATCTATTTTTGAGCAGCAGGAGGTTTTATTGCTTAATATTGTTCAATTTTTGTGCTGGTGAATGCTTTGCCTGTAAAATAAAGTTTTTTTAGAATTTTCTCCCCGGAAATATTTTCCCGGACTGGCTGAGGGTGGGGCTGCTGAATCGGCATTCTAGAGGAAACTCCTTTTGGAGAGTTTCAACCAAATTTGCCCTAAACCAGAACAGGGTGGTGGAAAGAATGGGGAACCCCAAGTGGCTGGATTGAGGGGAGGCTGGAGAGGGGGACCTTGGGACCCCAGAACCTCCCAGAATCCAAAAGCAGGACCCTGGATGGGGGGAATCCCCAGGACCCATGGGATCCCCAGCAGCCCTGAGAGAGGGGACCACCAGAACCCCAGAGGGATGAGACTGGAAATGGGAAACTCCTTGTGGTTTTTTTTTCATTCACTCTTGATTTTTGGAGGTTTTTATGCACAGCAGGTGACTTCTAGAGATAGACTTGGGTGGGAGGAATCCCCAACCCAAGGCATTAACACCTTGTTTTTCCCCAAACCAGGATTTTCCCCAAACCTTCCCCATGTGACATCCCCCCTGTCCTACTCTGGGTGAGCTCAATCCCAAACCTGACCCCAATTCTGGTCTCAGTCTCACTCCATGTTTAGACACACTCAGGTCTGTATTATTCTCATCCCAGTCCCAAACTCATCTATCCCAACCCCAGCCCTAAAGCCAATCCCATGTCTAGCCCTAACCCCAATCCCAGCTCTAATCCAATCTCAGCCCCAACTCCCAGCCCAGCCCCAATTCCAGCCCCTTCCTAAATCCTCAGCCCCAAACCAAATCCCAGGTTCAGCCCTTCTGGGGGTTTGGGGGTGTCTCTGTCCCTCTGACCCCGATGATGTTTGGGTGGGGTCACAGCAGGGCTGAGAGGGACAGAGACTGCCCCGACCTCCGCAGGTGTGAGAAGGTCAGAGAGCCCCCCCAGCCCCGAGCACCCTCAGCGGTGAGAGGGACACAGAGCCCCTGGTCCCCAGCCCTGCACAGGCATTGCCTGAGGCCAGAGGGATGGAGACCCCCCGAGCATCCCCCAGGGTGAAGGGACAGAGACCCCCGAGCATCCCCTGGGCTGAGAGGGACAGAGACTGCCCCGAGCACCCGCTGGCACAGGGGTGAGAGGGAGGGACACCCCCCAGGCATTTCCTGGGTGAAAATGATGGAGACCCCCTGGGAAATGCCCTGGGGTGACAGGGACAGGAAAACCCCCCAAACCCCTCCCACGCATCCCCCAGCGCGAGAGGCACAGAGACCCCTTGAGAATCCTCCGGGCAATGGACAAAATAAACTTGGCAGAAATCAAACTTGACTCCGCAAAATCACTTTGAAGAATATATGGTCTTCCCACAAGTAACTTGGGATGAAAGCGCAAACAAATTCCAAATATGAATAAACCGACATTCCAAGCAGTGATGTGGCAATTCCAATATTCATTGCTTTCTGCACAGCTCCAGCTCAGCTGCTGGCAGGTTCCGATAACAGGAAAGTGGAAATTTGGCCCAATACAGATTATTAAAAGGAATGGAAAGCTCTGTGTAGCAGTCACAAAGCTGACAGGGATAAAGAGAAAAATGATTGTCACATTTGGTAAAGCCCCCAGTCCTGGGAATTCAGGACTTATTCGGAAATTTATCTACTTGAGCTGGGCTTCTTCTGGGACTTTTAGCCACCTTGTGTTCCTCACCATGGGGTGAATGAACCTTGTTAGTCTCAATGGTAACATTTGCTCCCTTTCCTCCAGTGATTTTAACAACTTTATAAGGAAAGACAGCAAATTATTTTCTTTACACTGGCCACCCATAAAAGCCATTTTCCTCATCATTTCTCCCATAAAGAGAAAAAACTTTTATAAGCTCCATAAGCTCCCCAGGAGGAAGGAGGGACGGTGTCCAAGTTTCCAAGAGTTCTTCCAGAGAGAACCACAACCTCGTCAGTGGAGGGAGCCATGATGTTGTCAAAGGCACTTGGGGTCAGAGAACAGCACCTAAACACACTGTGCAAAAATAATGTCACAGTCTGGTTATGCAAATTGTTAGAGAGATTCCTCTGCCCAATTAAGGTGCTAATGATACCAAATGCAAAATGGATTTTATTGAACAGTAAATGTGAGGTAGAGAGATGGAAAGAAAGAGAAAAGATGAGTGACAAGGGACAGAGACCTCCCCTGGAGCAGGGCAAGTGTGACATTGTCCCCTGTGTGTGGGGGTTTTACACCTGAGCCAGTTTAGGTAAGGGAGGTGGTGTTCACCCCCCTGAGCAGGGATTACCCCACTGTTTCAGGTTGCCATGCAAGATGTAACCAAATGCATGTTGTCAATCCCCATCTTCATCAACTGCTATAAACAAGTGGGGCAGGGTTCTTTATCCCTTCCATGACTCACCCCTGATAACGCCCTCCAGGGAGATATCTTTCTGCTAATGGCCATTGAGTGTCACTGCAGGACTGATAAAATTCCATCATCCCATTGTGGGATGCTCCGCCCAGGGAGAGGAACCAAGCATTCCTGCCTGGATATAAGCTCAGCCTTGCTACAACCAGGAGCAGCTTGCCTACTGGATTCCCAGAGGACAAGAACTCCCTAACCACCACTGGACCTTCAGAGGAAGACCAGACCCTTCTACAGGATCACTGCTCTGACAGAATCACATTCATCACTCCAACCGGACTGCAGCCACCATTTAATGGGGCTGCTGCCACCACCCTGACCAACAGGGTGTCAGGTTATATTCTGACTCTGTTAGTTTAAAGCAGGATTTCTGTATCATTGACTTGATCATCACTTTGTTTTTTAATTGCAATTCTGGTTTAGACGTTCCCCAGGTTTGCCTTCAAACCAGTACAAATCTCAAGGTGCTCATCCTTTGTTATTCTCCCAAAACAGGATTTCCCATTCCCAAACCTTTGCCAGATGGAGGAGGAGGCTGCGAGGAAGAGGAAGAATCCCTGGGATACCCGGGCCAGTGAGGAGGAAGTCAGTGCCCCTTTCCCCCTCTCTCCTGATCCATCTCCCAGCCCAGCACGGCCCCTGGCTGCAGGACAACCCAGCTGCCAACCCCGTCCTGCTGGGGATGCACTGGGGGGATCTCCTTCCCCTTCCCTCTGGCAGGGAGGCAAATCCCATCCTCTCCTTGTCTTTCTTCCCCTAGAGAAGAAGCTGAGGATTGGAACCAGGGAGGACAAATCCCCACAGCAGAACCTCAAGGAAGAGGCCGTTATGAGTGACTCCAGAGCACAGGAATCCAACGGGGAGGAAAATCCCCACAGATTCCATAGGAAGAGGGGCTCCAAACCCATTCTGGGGTGCTCTGAGGAGGAAAGACCCTTCCTGAGCCAGGAAGGTGGACATAGCTTCAGCCAGAGCTCAGAGCTGGTTGTCCATGAGCAGCTTCATGATGGAGAGAAGTGCTACAAGTGCTTGGAGTGTGGGAAGAGCTTCAGATGGCGCAGCGCCCTGATCATCACCAGATGATCCACACGGGGAATGGGCCTACGAGTGTGGGGAGTGTGGGAAGGGCTGCAGCTACAGGTCAGAACTCATCAGGCACCAACGCATCCACACTGGGGAGAGGCCCTACGAGTGTCCCCAGTGTCAGAAGAGGTTTCGGAGCAGCTCCAATCTCCTCCAGCACCAGCAGATTCACACAGAGCAGAGGCCCTTCCGCTGCCCTGAGTGTGGGAAGGGCTTCAAGCAAAACTCCCACCTCATCAGGCACCGGCGCATCCACACTGGGGAGAGGCCCTACGAGTGCCCAACCTGTGGGAAGAGGTTTCAGAGCAGCTCCAATCTCCTCCTGCATGAGCGGATTCACACGGATGAGAGGCCCTTCCGCTGCCCTGAGTGTGGGAAGGGCTTCAAGCACAACTCCCACCTCATCAGGCACCGGCGCATCCACACCGGGGAGAGGCCCTACGAGTGTCCACAGTGTGGGAAGAGCTTCACCCAGAGCTCTCACTTGACCAGTCACCAACGGAGGCACCACTAAGGGAAGGCCTCTAATGCACCAAGTGCGGGAGGATTTTGTGCACTGCCCCAACTCCGATCATTGGAGTATCCACATTGTGAAAGAGCCCTGATGATCTATGTTCCCATGATCCATGCTGGCAAGACACCTGTACCTTTTCCTGTCCCTGCCAATGACATGATGTGGGATGGAAAAACATGAAGGTCCAGCCATGGCCCTGTCATTACATTCACTCCCACATCAGGTCATTGCCAGGGGCAGGAAATGGACTCTCTCGCTC